>NC_139701.1:15979413-15984413 GCF_964188405.1 Protomyctophum parallelum | reverse complement strand
AACCGTCTGGGCACCCGACTGGTAATCCAGTTGCAGTGTGCTGCGGGTTCGACTCCCGAGCCCGTTTCCTGTCAGCCTACTGTCTGTCCCTTCAAAAAAACCAATAAAAACAAAAGGCGTAAGCCACAAAAACAATATCTTTAAATCATATAATGTAACAACAAGGTACTCATGAAATAATGCACTGACAGACAGGGTTAGGTGACGTGGTTAAATTGAGTTTCAAATATATTTTGTTGTACAGTCCCCAAATTATTTTGGAGGGTCCCCAGATTATTAAAAAAATAAATAAAAACATTTTTTTCTTTGTTTGCAACTGAATGGCTTGAAAATGTAAAGTTAGTACATAGTACACATAGTACATGCATAAACTTTCCTTAATGATGATTTATATCTGGTTTCAGTATTTATTTATGATGCCAGCTGGGGCGTCTGATGGAGGGGAAAGGAACTGGTCGGAATAATGTGTTCCTTCCACGCACCGGCCGGGGAACCCCCCCCCCTGCCAGGTGACTCCTTATGCATAGAAGGAAGCATGAGGTCAGTCCGCTGCCCTCCCCAGGTTGGCAGAGGAAGTGTAGCACCCAGGATTACAAAATCCGGGGTATTACCCGACTGTTTCAGTGACCATTCAATCATTTTTTGTGTGTGGAAGATCCAATTACCTCGTCTACCACCAAGATACATAAAAGTAAGACAGCTTAAAAATTTGAACAATGAACTTTTTACCCATGATTTACTCGACATTAACTGGAATCGCTTTCAATTAATACCTACGGTTGGAGACGCTTGGTTGGAACTTCCTCTATACAGAACATAACAAAGTCATAGACAAACATTCCCCCTGGATTTCCATCAAGGTTAAAGGTAGACACTTACCCTGGATTAATGGTGAACTCATTCAACTGTTCAAACAGATAGACAAGGCCTGGCTAAAATATCGATCATCAAATGATTCGTCTGACTGGAATACATATAAACATTTAAGGAACACATGTAAAACCAAATCTAGAAATGCCGAAGCAAATTTCTACAAGAACTGCCTAAATAATGATTTCAACAACCCCAAAATATTCTGGAACAGAATTAACAACATATTTAACAAAACAAATAAAAATCCTAATCTCATTAAGATCAATGACGGGCTAACTAGCGATCCTTCCATAATAGCCAATGCTTTTAGTCACCACTTCTCCTCTGTTTGCAGCTCCCAATCGGGCACACCTTATTCTCATGCCCCCCCGAATAACCCCAGAGTTGGTAGCTCCTTCTCTTTTGCCAAAATCACTCCAACTGATGTCGAACTGGCAATTCGGGAGTTGCGGTCAGGTGCTGCTGGTCCTGATGGTTTAGAGATCAAATTCCTGAAAATTGCACCTCATATTCTCTCATTCCCACTCTCTGATTTATTTAATCTTTCTTTATCAACATGTGAAATTCCGTCAATCTGGAAATGTGTCAGTATCACCCCCCTACTTAAAGCTGGGGATCCTCATGATCTCAACAACTATAGACCAATTTCTATTATAAATAGCACAGTAAAGATATTTGAAAAGTTAATCTTTAATCAACTCTCCAAGTATGCCAATAATTTTCACATTTTATCTCCATTTCAATCTGGCTTCAGACCCAATTTTTCCACAACTACAACACTCCTAAAATTTACAAATGATACGTTCTCATCATTTGAAAACGGCATGTTCACAGGTGCTATATTTATCGACCTTACCAAGGCATTCGATCTTGTAGAGTTGTAGACCACTACCTACTCCTTGACAAATTACACTCCATTGGTCTCTCCCGAGAATCAGTTCTCTGGTTTAACTCATATCTCCATCTTAGACGTCAGTGTGTCTCGTATCAGGGGAACCGATCTGAATTTAGAATTATGGAGAAAGGCGTACCCCAGGGTTCTTCCCTGGGGCCTCTGCTTTTTTCCATTTTTATAAATGACCTGCCCACAATCTGTTCCGATTGCCAAATTCAATTATATGCCATCTATTCATCAAATTCTGACATTGCCCAAATCCAGCGTACATTACAGGCTGACTTTGATGCAGTTCAAAGATGGTATTAAGCTGATATTAAATAAAAATAAATCTTTTAGCATGCTTTTTTCCACAATACCAACTTCTTTGCCTCTAGCAATTACATTTGCTGACGGCTCACAGCTCGAAAAGGTTGACGAATTTAAATACCTCGGCCTCTGGCTCGACCCTCAACTCACATTCAAGCCTCACATCACCTCTGTTATGCAGAAAGTAAATTTCAGCCTGAAAGTTCTCTATCGATCAATTAACCGTTTCACCCTTCAGGTCAGGAAAAGAATCCTCTCGCAACTAATTCTCCCTATCCTAGACTATGCTGACATTGTTTACCAAAATACCTCCGATACACACCTCTATCCCCTCAACGTAACATATAACAATCTCTGTAGATTTATACTGAGGTGTCCCTATATGACCCACCATTGTACCATGTATGAGTCCCTCAACTGGCTAACACCAAAAGCTCGAAGTCATTCTCACTGGCTATTATTTATCTTTAAATGCATACACTTTAATTACCCGGAATATCTAAAACAATATCTACGTCCCTTCAGCTCACCATACAACCTGAGGCACACAGACCATCTTTACCTTATAGTCCCCACCAACATCAGAAAAGTAGTTGGTCGGCGTGCTTTTAAATTTAAAGCTCCTGTCGACTGGAACAATCTCCCCAGCTCTCTCAGATCCATTAACTCCTTCAATATTTTTTAAGTGTCTATCATTACTCATCTCCAAACACCATGCTCCTGTTTCTAAATGCCTCCGATTGTTCTCTTTTTCCTTACAATTTACTATTTACTACTTACTATCTACTATTTACTATTTACTATTTTATTTACTATTTTCAAGTGCATGTTTGTACTTGGTCATGATGTACTGACAATGTTGTTAATGTCTGTCATGATGCTCGGCCTGTTGTTTTTCCGGTGTATGTTCATCATTCTTGTTTACTTGTATCATTACTATATTGACTCATTGATACAATGTTGCGGGGAATAGGTGGGATGGGAGCGGCTAGTTTTGGGAGAGCTTTGTTGTTTGTTTTGTCCTCGATTATGTTTGAATGAATGTACTTGTATTGTCTTGTATTTGCTGTATGTTGCTGGACCCCCTCGAAAACGAGATGATGCATCTCAAGGGGATATCCTTTCTCAATAAAGGTTCATATACATATATATTACATTAGATAATTGACACTGGTTGAAAAAATGGGTTGGAAAAACGTGGGCTAAAAAATTATATAAAACAAAAAGTATTTATTCATGATGTATTTTCTCTATTATGAAGGTTTTTGTAGTGGTCAATTTGTATTGGGGGCAGGGCGGGGGTCGCGAGACATGGCCAAAGCATTTAACTATAACCTTATTTTTTTTAAGATTATTTTTGTGGCTTTCGCCTTTTATTTTATTATTATTTTTTATGGAGGGACAGACAGTAGGCTAACAGGAAATGGGGAGAGAGATGGGGGGGTGACATGCAGTAAATGCCGTCGGGATCGGGAGTCGAACCCGCGGCACACTGCCAGACTGGATTACCAGCCAAGGTGCCTGGACCGCTGAGCAGACTCCAGCAACGGGTCGGATACCTGCGATACCCCGTGGGTACCCGAGTTTGACGGGTGGGAACGGGGGGGACAATATACCTTTATAAGTTAACGGGTACGGGCGGAACGCAACGCGGGTGGGTGACCTTTTTTAATCAGTGGACCCGCACTGCCTGATGTTATAAACAGCAGCTGAGCTGGGGTTTTTCCTCAACAGCGGAGACAAGTTGAATCCGTCACATGCCCAAGGAATCGTCAGTGATGTCACATCACTGCCGATTCCTTCATAATGGCGTTCTGTTTCTGCTGCTGTGCTTCCCTGTGCTACTTCCTTGTTGCATAGCGGTGACATCACGGGCAAATCCTTGCTTCCTTATCGTAGCATTTCACGTGTGGAGTAGATTGTTTTATCACAGGCTGCAGACCCCCAAGATTATGTGTAATTGGCCGCCGACCCCCATCTGAAAATATGTTGTCCGAGGGACCCCCCAGACCAGGGCTCCACGTCCCCCTGGGAGGAGAGACCCTGGGGCAGACCAGGGGTCCACGTCCCCCTGGGAGCAGAGACCCTGGGGCAGACCAGGGCTCCACGTCCCCCTGGGAGGAGTGACCGTGGGGCAGACCAAGGCTCCACGTCCCCCTGGGAGGAGAGACCCTGGGGCAGACCAGGGCTCCACGTCCCCCTGGGAGGAGAGACCCAGGGGCAGACAAGGGCTCCACGTCCCCCTGGGAGCAGAGACCCTGGGGCTGACCAGGGCTCCAGTGGTGAGAGACCCTGGGGCAGACCAGGGCTCCACGTCCCCCTGGGAGGAGAGACCCTGGGGCAGACCAGGGCTCCACGTCCCCCTGGGAGCAGAGACCCTGGGGCAGACCAGGGCTCCACGTCCCCCTGGGAGGAGAGACCCTGGGGCAGACCAGGGCTCCACCTCCTACTGGGAGCAGAGACCCTGGGGCAGACCAGGGCTCCACCTCCTACTGGGAGCAGAGACCCTGGGGCAGACCAGGGCTCCACGTCCCCCTGGGAGCAGAGACCCTGGGGCAGACCAGGGCTCCACCTCCTACTGGGAGCAGAGACCCTGGGGCAGACCAGGGCTCCAGTGGTGAGAGACCCTGGGGCAGACCAGGGCTCCACGTCCCCCTGGGAGGAGAGACCCTGGGGCAGACCAGGGCTCCACCTCCTACTGGGAGCAGAGACCCTGGGGCAGACCAGGGCTCCACGTCCCCCTGGGAGGAGAGACCCTGGGGCAGACCAGGGCTCAGATGGTGGGGATTATACATCTCCCGAGTTCCAAATTACCCTGGGAACACCTCAGGATCCCCCCAGGAGGGGAAGTGGGCTAATTTGTTACTTTGGAAAGGGAAGGGATGTCTGGAGCTCTCTGCTGGAACTGTTGCACCCAGAGACC
>NC_139701.1:15878641-15979213 GCF_964188405.1 Protomyctophum parallelum | reverse complement strand
GAAATGGCAGAGAGAGAGAGAGGAGACTTCCTGTGTGTGTGCGTGTGCGCGCTTGTCCAGCTAAAGGGGGAGGCAGGAAACCCAACACCACCCCCTACCCCCCCTCTTCTCTTGCACTCTTAAAGACCCCCACCCTCCCTCCATCCACACTCTGCCTGTGTAATGCTCCCTCTCTCTCACATGGATGGTAGAGAGTAAGGCAGGCAGATCGACTGGTGCAGTAGATTTTCTTACTGCCCCGTGCCCCCCCCCCCCCTCTCTCTCTCTCTCTCTCTCTCTCTCTCTCAGGGCCACACATTTGCACGCACTCACACACTTGTATGAAATGGGTCATATGCATGAACCCTCGCACCCGTATAGAGGGTTTACATAACCATGCATACACTAAGGTTACACAACACTACAGTCCAGTCCAGAGACATAGGAGCGACTATACCCTTTGTGCACCGTTAGTGCTTGACTTAAAAAAGTGTGTGTGTGTGTGTGTGTGTGTGTGTGTGTGTGTGTGTGTGTGTGTGTGTGTGTGTGTGTGTGTGTGTGTGTGTGTGTGTGTGTGTGTGTGTGTGTGTGTGTGTGTGCGTGTGCGTGTGCGTGCGTGCGTGTGTGCGGTCCCCTGATGCTCAGTCAGCACCATGTGTTCTCATCAGCTGATGTGTTTTTACACTCACCTCCTCTCCACTTCCTGGAGTGCAGTTAAATTATGACCAATGCTTCCTGCCTCTCTGTCTCAGTATATTACCCCCCCCACACACACACACACACACACACACACACACACAACATTCACTGAGGCTGACTATGTGCGAGTCGACCGTGTGTGTGTGTGTGTGTGTGTGTGTGTGTGTGTGTGTGTGTGTGTGTGTGCGCACGCGTGCGTGGATGTTGAGTCGTACAGAAAGATAGAATTTGGTGTGTGTTAATATGTAACCTTCTGTGGTGGTAACAGTCCAACAGACATCTCTAAAAGCCGACTACAGACAACTTCGGCTTTAAACGGACAATATCAAAGTGCTTGACTCTCTTCAACGTCTCTCTTGTAGCAAAAACATACGAGTAACTCGAATTAATTGGACAGCCAGCTAGTGCTGCACGATTCTTGCTCAAATTCAGAAATGAGATCGCATGGGTGTCTGAATCCAGATCTCGATAATGAGCTGCTAGTGCAGTGGCGATGTCAGCTCTCAGCAGCGATCCGATCCTTCAGCTGCAAGAAGTGTGACAGGAGGTGAAGTGACAGCAATATGGTCCTTGAATCTGTGGAGTGGAGAGTTGTTGAAGATGGCTGCTTCAACACGTTTAATGGCATGCCCTACGTTTGAACTGTCCCCCTCCCCAATCAGTACTTCTGAGTAGGGATGCATTCGATACCGATTTCGATACATGGGGGTCCAGTATCTGCCGATACAGAGTACCGATCCGATACCCTATGTCTAATGTATAATGTAATGTATTTAATACATTATTATATATATTATATTATATATAATAATATAATATATATTATTAACATGTGGATTAATAATACTAGTCCTTACCCGTTGTGAGATATTTGCCCCCCTTGTGGCCATGAAGGGTACTGCGCCCGGGTGCGTTTGTAATTGACTAATAAATTAATTAATAATCATTAATGTGTCAATTCGTTACGCCCTCCATATGCATATGGTCAATGCCTGTGTGAAAAGTGGGAGCGATTGGTGCAGGCAGTAAGGAGTTACGGCACTGTTTCTGACACACACACACACACAGACACACACACATTCGGTTAATTATAGTATGATATGATTGGTCAACCACGGCGATTTCTGAGGGTTTAACATTCTAAGTACAAATAAAAGCTTTGCAGTATTATGCACTTTCATAGTTTTTAAAATGTTTATTCTTTTTATTATCATTATGCCTATAATTATTATAATAATAATTATTATTATTTTAGGTTTATAATCCATAGTTACTATGCATAATATTATGCCTATAATTATTATAATAATAATTATTATTATTTTAGGTTTATAATCCATAGTTACTATGTATAATATTATTATTATACATAGTAACTATGGATTATAAACCAGCTAGGCCTACACATAAAAGGAAAGTTGTAAAGCACAACCACAATTTAATTTCTTTCTGACGATAGTCAACCACATCATTTTGGTTTCTATTCCTTATTCATAACTCTAGTTAATGTTCTATTCAGATATTATTCAATGCATCATGGCCAGTATTAGCCCCATATGTTCCCTCTCCCTATGCACATTCTGTAGCTACTGTGGGCCAGCATACTCAAACTACTATTATTATTTTAATATTCTGAATCCCCGCACGCGCGCGCACACACACACACACACACACACACACACACACACACACACACCGATCCTGTTGCTGCAACGTTAGCTTGCTAGCCTAGCAATGTTGTGTTTAGGCTACTGTTGATAGCTTTAGCAGCTATCGCTAACATGAGGAACAGCAACAACAAGTAGGATGTAATTGAATGGGGGCTTTGGCAACTGTCCTCTTTGGCTCTCCGTGTTCATCGGATTCTTTATCTTACATAAAGAAATATGAGCGACCTGTTAAAGAAGTTAAGAACACAGCGGGGGGACACCCGGGACAGAAGTGACAGAACGAGACAGACTAGTGTAGAGCGCAGTGAGCGGTGACTGTGAGCGCAGCCCCTCCTCTCCCTCAAGGCTCAGGAGGGAGAGGGCTGAGGGAGGGGGCTGTTTGACTGTGCGCTGGGCACTGAGCATGTCTCAAGTTCCAACAGGAGAACGGGGTGGCATCTGGATCGGATAATGGATCGGCCCATTTGCCACCGATACCCGATCTAGAATTTTAGCCTGGATCAGCGCCGATCTCCGATACGAGTATCGGATCGGCCCATCCCTACTTCTGAGTGACACGGTGGCAACGCGCCATGTCGGCACAATGTCACACAGAGCACCACTCTAGAGAAATTAAGATGTAGTGACCTGCTCTTTTTGGTGAAGACCCTTTGTGTACAGTAGATAGAGAACACACCGAGAACGGTGCAACTCGTACAGTACGTCCGTCCGTTCCGCTACTGTGCACCCTCAAATAATTATTTCCCCAAACTAATATGCAGTTGTTACAATGCAATATTTGTGTATTTAAAATGTTTCAATACCATTTCAAATGTATGACTTTTTCCACAATATATATATTTTTAAGTAGCAGATATACAAGCTTGCGACACGTTTCATCGTGATCTGCTATTTTCAAATAGTTGATGTATAATATATTATATACTGTAGGGTTAAAGTGGTTCAACTGATTTTGATATTAAGTCAAGTTGGTGTGTGTGTGTTTGTGTGTGTGTGTGTGTGTGTGTGTGTGTGTGTGTGTGTGTGTGTGCGCGCGACCCATTTGCTCATTTTGGCCTTGTATCTCCGTTATCAAGTATGCATTTCCTCTCTGGAGAGAAAACATGTCCTCTGAAGTGACCAGTGTTTCGGCCTGACAGGAACTCCGGGGGGAAACTTCAAACATGGAAGTACAGAACATACACTACACAGCGATACATATACAACCACTGCCACATGTACAGCTCATGACTAGTGCTGTTGCCTCTCTTTCAGCTCACTCTCAGATGTAACACTAGACCACTGGTCCCCAAACTTTTTCACGTCAAGGACCCCCAAATTGACAATTATTAGCCCGCGGACCCCCATTTGAAGAGATATTCTAGGAACCCCCATAAGAGAAGATTTTTACGGCTATCAGTGTTTCTCAACTCGTTTAATTTCAAGGACCCCCAATTTGACCTGCAGACCCCCATGGCATTTATATCTCTGGAACCCCCAATTTATATTGTAAAATCAATGTTAATTCTTTTTTTTTTTTTTTTTGCGGCTTACGCCTTTTATTGATTTTTGAAGGGACAGACAGTAGGCTGACAGGAAACGGGAGAGAGATGGGGGGATGACATGCAGTAAAGGCCGTGTCGGGTCCGGGAGTCGAACCCGCGGCACACTGCGACTGGATTACCAGTCCGGTGCCCAGACCGTTACGCTACGGCCTGGGCCACATCAATGTTAATTTTAACGGGTCCATTGGTTCCATTTGTACACTCTCAGAGTTACAGACCCATGAGTTTTTTTTTTCTTTTTCGTAAATAAAGCCTACTTTTTGCCGTCGTTGAATTTGAACCCCCGAACAAGTAACAGGTTTTTGTTGGACATATGAGGTTTCCACCCGACAGAGACGGTATTATACACCTGATATTCCCACCCACCCAGACCCGTTAAGCAGTGCATTGCTTCAGCTGTGTGGTTGTGTGTGTTATCAGTGAAGAGCCCCTCCTCCCTGCACATTCAATAGGGCCCCCCATCCTCCCTGCACGTTCAATAGGGGCCTTATCTAATCACAGCCTGAGCCCTGTCTGTGAAACCCAGCAGCATTCCACTGACACACTGCACTGGAGCTTAGAGCCATTGAGACAGAGAGAGAGAGAGGGTGTTGTTGGGGGTGGGGTAGGTGGGTGGGGCGGGCTGAAGGGAAGGGGGAGAAAGAAGAAAGTGAGATGGGAGAAAGAGGAGTGGCAGAGAGAGGACATGAGGGAGGGATACAGGATGTGGACAGAGTGCTGTGGCAGAGTTGTCGTTCGGGGGCATGAGGGCATCGTGTGGTCTGATGGATTAGAGTTCTCAAACTCTGCCCGAACCCGACCAGGCCCGACATTTTAGGGCCGGGCTGGGCCTGGGGCTCCATGAAAAGAAAATATATATATTGAATTTGTTTAGAATAATAAAAATAATAGTTCTGTTCTGTCTGTTTGTGTATTTATCTATTATGAAGATGGTGCTGACTGGCGTTTCACTTTTACTCTGTGTAGAGTTCTCAAATTCTGCACAAACCCGACCAGGCCCAACCCAACACAACGTTTTAGGGCCGGGTCGGGCCTAGGGCCTGATCAGTTAGGGCCCAGTTAGGGCCGGGCCTTAATTTTCGGGCCCGATGAGAACTCTATGATGGATACTGCAGAGATGTTTCGATGGAGGGGAGGCCGGGGGGCAGACATTCAAGAGGAACATAAATGAGACAGTACATATACTGTACATTGCATGCAGTATGTCGTGTACTTACTTGCAGGTTTCTTTTTTTAAAGATGCAGCCTGGCGTTGTTAGCCTGACGGCATGCAGAAGGCCTGTCTTCCTGCAGAAGGCCTGTCTTCCTGCAGAAGGCCTGTCTGCCTGCAGAATGCCTGTCTGCCTGCAGAAGGCCTGTCTGCCTGCAGAAGGCCTGTCTTCCTGCAGAAGGCCTGTCTTCCTGCAGAAGGCCTGTCTTCCTGCAGAAGGCCTGTCTTCCTGCAGAAGGCCTGTCTGCCTGCAGAATGCCTGTCTGCCTGCAGAAGGCCTGTCTGCCTGCAGAAGGCCTGTCTGTCTGCCTGCAGAATGCCTGTCTGCCTGCAGAAGGCCTGTCTGCCTGCAGAAGGCCTGTCTGTCTGCCTGCAGAATGCCTGTCTGCCTGCAGAAGGCCTGTCTTCCTGCAGAAGGCCTGTCTGTCTGCCTGCAGAATGCCTGTCTGCCTGCAGAAGGCCTGTCTTCCTGCAGAAGGCCTGTCTGCCTGCAGAAGGCCTGTCTTCCTGCAGAAGGCCTGTCTGCCTGCAGAATGCCTGTCTGCCTGCAGAAGGCCTGTCTGCCTGCAGAATGCCTGTCTGCCTGCAGAAGGCCTGTCTGCCTGCCTGCAGAATGCCTGTCTGCCTGCAGAAGGCCTGTCTTCCTGCAGAAGGCCTGTCTGCCTGCAGAATGCCTGTCTTCCTGCAGAAGGCCTGTCTGCCTGCAGAATGCCTGTCTGCCTGCAGAAGGCCTGTCTGTCTGCCTGCAGAATGCCTGTCTGCCTGCAGAAGGCCTGTCTTCCTGCAGAAGGCCTGTCTGCCTGCAGAATGCCTGTCTTCCTGCAGAAGGCCTGTCTGCCTGCAGAATGCCTGTCTGCCTGCAGAAGGCCTGTCTGCCTGCAGAATGCCTGTCTGCCTGCAGAAGGCCTGTCTGCCTGCCTGCAGAATGCCTGTCTGCCTGCAGAATGCCTGTCTGCCTGCAGAAGGCCTGTCTGCCTGCAGAAGGCCTGTCTGTCTGCCTGCAGAAGGCATGTCTGCCTGCAGAAGGCCTGTCTTCCTGCAGAAGGCCTGCAGAAGCCCTGTCTGCCTGGCAAGGTCACCTGACATCAGAACCCAAGGTCTTAGAAAGCACCCTTTAACAGTTTAAGCCAGGGCTATTCAACTCAGCCTGTCCAAAGAGACCGTCGTCCTGGATTTGGCCCTGGTTTAAGAAAAATAGCCAAACTACATTGTGTCGCATTGTGATGCGTTTTGAGCTTTTAGATAGATGCATTTCTTTTCTTTTCTTTTCTTTTTTTGGGGGGAAACACCTCCAACGACATGCCCAAAAATAGGGATGCTATGTTACAGTGGTTTAGTTAGTGGAATGTTTTGCAGGGGGGGTTGTAACACACACACACACACACACACACACACACACACACACACACACACACACACACACACAGGCCTCAGGAAAACATGACATTTACACAGTCAGACCGATGGGAAACAAATGAAAGAATCTGCATGCTATGAATACGGTTGTTGCTGTTGTGATCCTGTCTGGAGAGGAGTAGGACAGGAGAGGAGTAGGACAGGAGAGGAGAGGAGAGGAGAGGAGGGAGAGAGGGGGGAATTAGCGTTGGGATCATAGATGTGTGTGTGTGTGTGTGTGTGTGTGTGTGTGTGTGTGTGTGTGTGTGTGTGTCCAGTGGTAATAGCGAGGTGTTTCAGTTGTTCGTGCTCGGAAACAGGGCACGCTGCGCCGCTGCCACTCAAGTGACGACTGGCCAATCACACCACGTCTTTTCCGGGTCTTAACAATGAAATCCAAGGGAGCTTCATTGGCATGAGAAATCAAACGTTTGCATTGCCTCTGAATGGCCTTCGGATCGTACCCTTCCATCACCATGACACACGCGGAGGCTTGGCAAGCTTCCGCTATGCTCCGCAAGGAATCTCGGGGAAAGCTTTCCTGCTCTCGAGAAGCACGCAGCGCATTATCTTTTTATGTCCATGGCTGAGATACGGAATCGGAGGAGCTGGATCCAACACACTGAGGAAAACGGAATCGGTTCCATCACATTTGGAAGCGTTTCCGGAGCGGACTTTCGTCACACTGTCGGTGGTTCTCAGATGTTTTAATTTCAAGGACCACCATAACTCTTGAGATTGTTCCGGGTCCATTTGGAACCCCTTCAACTAACCCACAGGGTCCATTTGGAACCCCTTCAACTAACCCACAGGGTCCATTTGGAACCCCTTCAACTAACCCACAGGGTCCATTTGGAACCCCTTCAACTAACCCACCAGGTCCATTTGGAACCCCTTCAACTAACCCACAAGGTCCATTTGGAACCCCTTCAACTAACCCACAAGGTCCATTTGGAACCCCTTCAACTAACCCACAAGGTCCATTTGGAACCCCTTCAACTAACCCACAAGGTCCATTTGGAACCCCTTCAACTAACCCACAAGGTCCATTTGGAACCCCTTCAACTAACCCACAAGGTCCATTTGGAACCCCTTCAACTAACCCACAGGGTCCATTTGGAACCCCTTCAACTAACCCACAGGGTCCATTTGGAACCCCTTCAACTAACCCACAAGGTCCATTTGGAACCCCTTCAACTAACCCACAGGGCCCCTGGCCTGAAACTCACTTTGAATGACACTACATTAATATGCACACACACACACACACACACACACACACACACACACACACACACACACACACACACACACACACACATAAAACCCTGGGGTAATTGCTGATGCTATCAGTGGTCTGTCATCATCACGAGCTTCATCATTTGATGAGTTTATTCATCATGTTAATTTTAACGAGCATGCATTGACACAGTGTCCTCCCAGAACAAACACATAGCACACGTTGGCACACACACACTGTGTGCCGTTTAGGTATGTAGGTTTTGAAGTATTCCCTGTGTTGTTGTTGTGGTATGAGACGACTCTGATTATAAGACTACCCCCATTTTTCTAAACTTATTTTTGGGGAAAAATAACGTTGAATGTCAAATTCAGTGCAGTGCTGGCTGGGGGAACATACACCCACAAAGTAGAGAGAGTGTGTGTGTGTGTGTGTGTGTGCGTGTGCGTGTGTGCGTGCGCTTGCACAGTGCATTGCGTTGGTGGGGCCTTCGTAGAGGCTTTGACATTTAAACAGCTCTGACTCAACTGGAAAACTCTGAACATTGTCAGTTTTACACCCTGGCCGACGGCTCAGACAAACCTGCTGCCTGCTACTGGATCCATATGGCTCCCACGTTACCATCCATATGGTTAACTTGATTTATGTGACTCTGGAGAGGACTCACGTCACAAGAAGGGTTAGTCAGGAGCACAGACACACAGCTTAGGGCTGTCGCCATTACACATTTTAAGTTGACGATAACAATTTGTGTCAGACAAATAATTGCGATAAAACGATTTATTGTGTTTTTGGTGAGGAAAAAAAAAGAGCACAGCACAGATTTTACATAAGTTAAATATGCAAAGAAGTTACTGACATATTAAATAATGTTATACTTAAAAAAAGGTAGCTGAAATAGCTGATCTACAAGCTTACAATGTGTCACAAAGTGACATTGCAGATTTGCTATTTCTGCTTCTGAAAAATGTGACGGTTATGCAAAACAAATTATGATTATCTCAAATAATTGCAATTAGACGATTATGTAATTATCGTGATGGGGCCGCCCTAGCACGGACAGACAGGTTACTGTACCCTGCCATGCAATGTACTGTAGCACTACAGGCACATTAAAAATACAACAAGGCAGCGTTGAAAACATCCCCACACTGCCTGCCCTGCTAGTGATCCGTCCTGCTGCTTTTAGTGAGGGCACTGGAACTGTGTCATTCCTTTTACAACACTCAGTAGTACAACTGCAGGAGAGTTCACAACCCACTTTACGCAAGAGAAAAAGGAAAAAAAAAAAAACTACATTCCAACACAAAAGTTAAAATATGCTCCCATAGCCACCGGCTGGACGTGAACCTCCCTGTTGTGTAGTAGTCACACTGGATCCGTTTTTATTTAGTCTTGTGTAAAGAACACTGTCTGTACAGTAACATGCGCGAGGTGACTGAGTTCACTCTCCTACCTCCGCTCTACAGGCCAAGGACACAATGGGAACATTCCTATGACATTCCTTAAAGCAGTCGTTCCTAAACTTTTCTTTTTTAACTTGGAACCCAAAACTCTTATTTATTTATTTTTCGGGACCTAAATTAGTGAAAAATAATCAATCTAAAAGCTCACAATGCAGTGTTTTGGGTGAACTTTTCTGGAGGGAACTCTCCCCCCCCCCCCCATCTACAAAAAACTAAACGTTTTAGGAAAAAGAGCCGCTGATAGTGAAGTAGCTTAGTGGAAAAACCATGATCTTGGACTTCAAGTCATTTCCAGATGTGTGTGACTGATTTCAGTCATTTGGATTCCATAGAAGCCAGCTTGTCTTCTTAAAATGTATTAAAATGTATAAATCCACCACTGCATGTCGGTCCATGTATGAACGGTGCCTGAGGCGCGGCCAGCAGTGTTATTTAACTGAGACCTCGTGTGCCTTCATGATGTAGTTAAACATTATCTAATCTCCTCTGGCCTCAGAGCAGGAACTCCCAGTAGGTGTCTGTCTGTCTGTTTGTCTGTCAGTCTTGTCTGTCAGTCTGTGGTCGTCCAGGGGATAACGTCACGCATTTAACTCTGCTTCCCTCCCTGAGACTCAGATCTCCCGCGGTAGAGCATGACTCAATGAATAATGCTGATAATATCAAACATATTATGTTTGAGGTTGTTGTTGGTGGGTGGGGTGGGGGTTAACCCATTTAGGCATGACGTTTAAAAAAAACATTTAAAAAATGTCTTTTGAAAAAAGAAATCTGAAATATATATCAGTGGTTCTCAATATTTAATTTCAAGGACCCCAAAAAATTATATGTAATATGCCGCCGACCCCCATCTGAAAATATGTTGTTCCAGGGAGGGACCCTCCAGAAGCAAAGATTTGAGTTAAGAACTGAAGATTTGAGGCACATTTTCACGATTTTTCAAAAATAGCAGACCTACAAGCTCGTAGCGCGGCACTCGGTGCCGCGCTATGAGCTCGTAGATCTACTATTTTTCAATAGCTAAAGTATAACATAATGCTTAAAACACCAAAAGGGGTTCCCGCTCAAAATGGGTTAAGTGAGTTTTGCAGCCTCATAAGAGAGTTGAGAGAACGCTGTTGCTGTTGAGTGTTGGGATTCGGAGCCGGAGTTAATCAGAGGAACTGGATCCAACATTGAGGAACCAGGAATCCGGTTTTCATCACGTTTGGAAACTGCTTTCCGGACTGCTTATCACATTGTCAGAGCTGGTTGTGTAGACTTCACATCTGCTGCACGTCAATCTCAAAACATTTTAATTTCAAGGACCACCATAACTCTGGAACCAAATGGACGGTTCCATTGTTACACATCGCAAGAATTACAGACCTGTAGGGGTTTATTTGGAACCCCCATAAGTAACCCGGAGGGTTTCCGGACAACACTTTAAGAAATATTACAATTATATTAATGCAATACTGTACGTATGATGGAATTTGTCATTTGTGTCTTAACCCAAATTTGAATGAAGGCCAAAAGGAACAGAAGTATACTATACAGAAGTGCCGATGTTTTCGTTTGTTGGAGTTTATCTGTCTCAGTGCCACCTGACGCCTTTGGCCGCCTCCCCCTGGTGGTCGAGAGTGCCAATGGCAATGAAGAAATATTTATATAAGTGAGGTCGACTGCTTCTGTACAGAATCCTAATAGAGTTGAGAGGATGCTGTTCCTAGATGCCATTGAGGGATCGAGGGTTTGTGTATTCATTCTTCCTTGAGGGTTTGGATTCGTCCTAGGGAATCTTGGTAATTAAGAATCACAATAGCGTCTGCTAAGTTGACTTCAGGGACGATGGTGATGATGATGTCGCCTGGTTCAGACCTGTCAACACCCTCAAGCACAGATTGAGTCTAGCACCACTTAGAAATCTCCCATGTTGATGTGTGTGTGCGCATGGCATGTGTGTGTGTTCCTCCACTGCCAATGCATCTCTCATGGCTTCTCTCTCTCTCTCTCTCTCTCTCTCTCTCTGTAACAGTCATAGGAATGCGCTGCATGTCCTTCTCTCTGCCCAGACAAATACACAGAGAGTGAGGCAGCAGTATCCCTCCCCTCCCCTCCCCTCCCCAGACTGCATGCTGGCATCCTCGACAGCCAAAGATTCAAAATGGCTCCTTCCTGCTCCCAGCTGCAGCGTGCGGCCGTGCGCGCGCACACACACACACACACACACACACACAGTCAAATCCATCTGTACATTGAACTCGTAGTTAAAGTACAGTCCCGAACCCACTATCGGGCCAGACGCGTGGTACAGTGACTTCTGCACAGACGTCGTATTGAATCCCACCAGAGACGACCTCCTGTTTCAAAATGTACCACACTTTATGATCAATAAATCAATCAATTAGCAAACAAATTAACTTGAACCTTTTAACCATACTGTAACCATATCCCACCACTCTTGTCTGTCTGTATGTCTCTATGTATGTTTGTATATTCTTGATACTGGGGTCCAGTGCAGTAGGACCGCCTCTTGGAGCTCATGGCGGAGATTGAGGCTCCAAAACAGAGCTAGAGTTCTAGCTGTGATGCTCTCGTCATTCATGGGTAGGGGGACTAGTTGGGTGAGGCTGTCATTGGCCTTTTTACATTTAATGAGAATCATCTGCTAGCTTGCTCCTCAACACACAAACACACACACACACACACACACACACACACACACACACACACTCTCACACAACACGCTTGCAAGCACATGTGTGTGTCAGTGCTGCAGCCCCGCCCCCTAGACATGCACACAGTGTAACTATTGATGCCAACAACACAATGCAGCGTCTCAGACGAGCACATGGACTCACACAATGCTGCGTCTGCCACACACACCCCTTCACGTATGGCCGTGCATAAAGTCACAGTGTCGACGTGCGCACAATAGACGGCCCTGTTCTGTGTATCGGCATGAAACACGCACGCCTTGAATACACTCAGTGTACACACACACACACACACACACACACTCAGAAACGCATATAATGTACGCACAAAGATGCAGACACACACACACACACACACACACACACACACACACACACACACACACACACACATATCTCTCTCTCTCTCACTCCCCTCTATGTCCCATGTTGTACTATAGATAGGGGTGAACATGGCGCACTTGCGAATGCGTGGCCAAAATAAATGTTCTGGTGACCCGTGCTACAAATGTCTATCCATGTACCTGTGACTAATCATTGAAAGCTCTTATTTTGAAGAGGAAGTCAATTCCGGTTGTAATCAACCTCTGACTTGTTCTGGTGCTGATGCTATTCGGTCTATATTTGCACTTCTTTGCCCTGTATCTATTTAGCCTGGAAACCAGACACATCTGACACAGGAAAAATAAATACATCCCTGGGGAGATTGGTCTGGCATTGGATTTTCATTTTGCTCACCCCAGAGTTGTGGGTAACCAATCAGAACCCATTATTTAAAGTTTGGTTTTGCTGATCTGTGATCCGTTTGTAACCGCCAACTTGGAAATACATCTTCCACACCAAAGTCCAGACTGATACACACTGTACGCAGTGATATTAAGTCTGGTCATGCCAGGCTAGGCATCTGTTACTCTTACTGCTGTGTGCTGTTTCTGGCGCCTCAATCCCCCCCCCCCCCCCCCCCAAGCGGGATCAATGCAGAGCCTTAGATATAGACAGAGTTACGCAAACTGCGTTCACTTCATGGGGCCAGTCCAATGGTGGCTCTCCTACATAGACTACGCATTGAGTGTGGCGACAACCAACTGGGACAAGTCCTGGACCGGAAATAGGCAGAAATGCATTGGACTCAGGCAACAGCCCAGCTTTAATGATCTTAAATCCCTTTATTTTAAATTGTTTTGTAGTAATAGTACAACATAAACATTACAGAGACATTAGTTGTTACTGTACAATACTTTAAAACAGTTTTCAAGTTGCACACATGCTTAAAATAGCTCTTGTTTGCGCCGCCCTCGTTGAAAACAATGTATTTCCAGCTTGGCTCAGTTCAGGCTGCATGAACAGCACTCGAGCGCTCCGTTTCTGCCCCCTCTATATCGTAACTCTTCTATTAGATGGCTCTGGATCGATGTATCCATGTGCACTCCTGTTGCATGGCGTATGGCTTACTCTAGCTTAGCTTTAGCCTGCGGCGCTAAGCTAACACCGTGTGCACACTATTATGAGCACTGATTGCTGTGGTTAGCCAGACTGTAGCACTCATCTCATCTATTATTTAGCAGAGGGCAGATGACATTCAGCGGTTTCAGAGCGTGACCTCGGATAAACTGATTTATTTTTTCTTCTCCTCCACCCCTATTAGTTTACAATGGTACAGCCCGCCAGCACATCAGCATCTCTCTCTCTCCGTGGAGGATTGGACCAAGTGTAGGTTTACCACAGGGGATGATGAAGAGCACTTCCTCTGACTAATATCTTATGGCAGCGCTTCCACTGTGATTTAAGACCTTAGCTGTGTTCTTTTTTTGTGCTTAAATTCATATTTAGAAAATGTTTCAGATGTCAAAAATGTCTGAGTTGATGGAATGGTGATGGATGGTCATGGAAGGGGAACCTTCTGAAAGCTTTATGGGCAAAGATAATCAACTTCAAAATCTAAACAAATAGGTCAAAATGACCTCTCAGTCAACATTGGATGCTAACATAACTAGTAACTACACAGTACATACTTACTTACATAACGTATAAAATAAACCTTTGTTCCAATGCATCCAATGTAGTTATTATTAGTCTCAAGCTCCTGTTACTTTTCATGGGTTCAATATTTATAAGACCAACAGACAGACTTAACCACTTTCACTTAACCCATTTAGACCTGAGGACGATTCTAAAAAACATTCTTCTAAATCATGACAGTTTTATGAAAGACCTACAGTATGTTTCTATATCGGTGGTTCTCAACCAATTTCATTTCAAGGACCCCAAAAATTATATGTAATCGGCCACCGACCCCCATCTGAAAATATGTTATTCCAGGAGCAAAGATTTGACTTAAAGCGTTCGCTCTGAAGGAATATATATTCAAATATTTGTACCGTATTTGTGCGCGATTTTTCAAAAATAGCAGACCTACAAGCTCGTAGCGTGGCACTAATGATCTTGTAGATCTGCTATTTTTCCATAGCTAAATTATAACATAATGCTTAAAACACCAACAGGGGTTCCTGCCCAAAAATAGGTTAACACGTCTGATGCCTAGGACCTCCAGGGACGTCTTTTTTTTAATTTATATACTACGGTCTCGCTAAAATATTTTTTTTGGCAACGCCTTGCTCAGCCCCTCCCGACCTGTTGGGTGCACTTGCACCCATTCACTTCCTTGTTTACGGCCAGAGGAAGTGCCCAACAGTCATCTTATGACTTACGACACCTGGCGCCGTGGTACGAAAACAGGAAATTGGTACTCTCAAGGGAAATGAATAAACTTTATCTACTAAATTAACCTGAGACTCTGGGGAACGTCTAAACAATTTGGCCACATAAGCCTTAATACTTAATTGTATGATGAATAGCCAATCTACAAACCCTACGAGCTTCTAAAAAATCTGCTGTTTTTGCTATTTTTGTAGTAATAGTTATGAAGATATGAAGTATATGAAGTATAACAATGTTTAATACACTTAAAGGGGTTCACGCCCTACTTGATCACACTGCAGCGTCACTCCAAAGCATCAAAAGTAGCAGATCCACGAGCTGGGAAGCTTGTTAGATCTGCTACTTTTCCTACGTTTGAATTTTAATCCTGAAACGCAACAAGTTTTGGACATATGAGGTTCCCACCCGACAGGGACGCTATCTGGGGCAGGTGTGAAGCTGCTAGAGGATACAGGGGAAACACTGAGGTGGTAGAGAGGGACCCTCCACCTGGCACTGTGTATTGTTTGGACCACACAGTGGCTGGACATCCCCCTCAGGTCATTGTTGTGTGCTTGTGCAGTTGGACAGGAAATGGGACGTGGAAATATAGACCAATAATGAAAACAATGAATTGTGTTCTTTTGAAAACAAAGGCAAAAACAATAAGGCAGTAGTAGTATAGGTTTCTTCAAAAGACTGAAAGGAGGAAAAACACTCCACATGTTTAGGAAACCTCAATGACGATCTTAACACAGGATTTTAAATCAGGAAACAAACAAAGGGAAGTCGAGCATGAAGCATTCATCATTTAAAAAATGATCACAGGCATATGAGAAATGACTGTGCTGTAATGATTTAAAAATTATCACAGGCATATGGGTATGGGATATGGCTCTTTTGAAGAAAACAATGTACTTTATTATTTAACACCAAGTCCTGCATTGCACAACACAGACAAACATGCAGATAGTATGTTGTGGAATAAAAAAAAGAATTCCCCAAAATAGCACTACAACCGCTGCTATAGAATTTTGAAATAACAGCAGTCTAGCCTCGGTCCCAGCCTCACTCATCTGCGAAGAGAAAAGCCTGCATGGTCACAACATAAGGCATGAGATTGCACAGCCGACATCCGTCCAGCCGGACTTTCGTCTGGCCCAGCGTGGGTTCAGCCTACAGTACATGCCTCTCTCCATATTCTCAAACACTGGGTTAGGGACCCATTTGTGGGTCGCGGACACATTTTTCATGGGTCCCTTTATTTTTGGTCTCCTACATTGGAGACCAATTGGTATATCAGATTTAAATTGAACTTAATAACCTTTTGGTGTGTGTGTGTGTGTGTCCCACAAACACACACACACACACAAACATCATGTCACACGTTGTCTGAAGCTGTAGCATCTGTTTATTTTTACACAGCAGTGAGAGGATTAGATGTCGGTGAGGAAAGGTCGCCGCACGTACAGTATGTAATTGTCTCCACCAGGCCGAAGGCATGGGGGGAGAGTATGTTTTGCACTCCGTCCGTCCGTCCGTGTGTATGTCCGTCCGTGTGTCCGTCCGTGTGTGTGTCCGTGAGCAGCTAATCTCGGCCACCGTTAACCCGGTCAATGCCAAATTTTGCACACACACTCCCTGGATGCCAACGATGAACCTCTGCCCCAAACTTTCCAGAACGGCCTGTTATAGCGCCACCAGGAGGCCGCTTTGTGCAAAACAAGTTTTTGCACAGTACACCTACAGATTTGGTCCAAACATGGCGCAAATTGGTACACAGTCTCTCTAGAGCCATTCAACGAAACGGGTCTTTCAGATTTCTCAGACTCCATCCTGATTGGTTAAGATTGGCTTCCAAAGTTCACAGGAGTGCTCAGTTTCAAACAAAATGCTGCAAATCATGAACACATCGCGTGATTTCCGTGAAATTGTGCACGCACATTCCCACTAGGCAGAGGAAGAAATGCCACATGAACAATTTCAACTCAGCCTCAAGGTGGCGCTATAACTGGCCGAAAAGTGTTTTTACCTCTAACTGCACGTATCTGTGGATAACTTTGTATGCCAACTCCCTAGTTTACTTTTGTTGCCCTTTTATCCAACCACCAGATGAAGGCAAGCTGCAATGTCCTACATTCCTATCCTGGTGGAGACCTGTGCCCAGAAGGGCACTTTTTCTAGTTAATCCCTGTTAGCGATTTAATTAAGCCTATAGACAGTAGAGTAGAGACACACATACAGTGCCGTTCCTTTAGTGTTTTCCAAACATTTTTTCAACGATTAAATATCCCTTTTTTCTGTGTACTACAATTGTTGTTATTATTATTATTATTTGTTTAGAATAGAGAATAGAGAATTTCCTGAATATTCCAAAAACCAAAGATGTTAGAAAATAAAATAATCTACGAACTCACAAGCGCTTCAAATTGCAACTTGTTGTGAGCTTGTAGGATGGCTATTTGCACACTTTTGAGTCCCCGGGGAAACATCAAATTGTTCTTTTGGATCTGGAGCTAAAACGTTTTTGGAATCTCTGCAGTGCAGTAGATAAAATGGTCTTGTGCAGGCTAGACAGGTCACTGAATTTATAAAGCACAAAAAAAAGCCGTCAGCACATTAGAAGCAAATGGCTTCTTTGCCGATATAAGATAGGCCTAAAGCTAATGCCAATGAGTATGGATTAAATAATGCATGTCTAAACGCAGCAGGGATCAACAATTTCAAACCATCTTTTGGCCAATAAGCTTATTTTATATTTATGTCCCTTGGCTTGGTATATAGGGCAGTGGCATTGTGAAAATAGCGGTATGAAGTGTTGTGAGCTAATAGTTTGGCTATTTTCACTATTTATCTGTGAACCGAATCAAACTAAATGTAATACTTGTAAGTGCTTGGGTGTCCCCTGTTCAAATGTCATTATTTGCAGGGGTTGCGGCTTTAAAAGTTTGGGAACCCTTGTATAGGAAGTTTAGGAAGTTAGATTTTTCAAACAATAGCAGATCTACAAGCTCATAGTGCGTCACTCGGTGCCGCGCTATGAGCTTGTAGATCTGCTATTTCTCAATAGTTCAAGTGTAACATAATGCTTAAAACACCAAAAGGGGTTCCCGCCCAGAAAGGCTTAATGCTGCGATGGCTAAGGAGACAAACCTCCTACTAAAGTGGACCTTTGTCCAGATGGCGTGTTGTTAACGCAGCGATACAGGGGATGATCAGTTCTGTACCTTTGTCCAGAAGGTTCTGTACCTTTGTCCAGATGGCGTGAGGTTAACTCAGCGACACAGGGGATGATCAGTGTCATTTGATATTGAAAGTGCTAGCCGTGTGATGGCCTATTTGGGATTGTGACATTTAAAACACATTTTTGTAGATTTTTTGGCTTTTTTGGCTTTTCTTGACATCAATTTCACCAAAAAAAAAGATATTATTGTATCCATTTTGAACCCCCTCAAGTACAGTAACCTAGAGGGATCCTTTGTCGCCTACGCACTGTTTAGTAAGTCGAGTGTGCGGAAGTCTTCTCTTCAATAGTACAATAATTCCAGAAAATGAGGGGCAAGATGTAAAAGTTAAAGTCCTATACCATTTGTCACACACGTTACCGCAGTGAAATTAGCTCTCAGCATTTGACCCATCTCTTGGAGCGGTAAGCCGCAGCCGTGCGCCGCGCTCGGGGAATCATTTGTAGTTGATTTGTTGATCTTGTTGTTAGTTTGTTTTTGTTCTAACATCTGCATCATTTTCCTCCTCGTGTCACAGAGTTCTTCCTGTTCCAAAATCCGCAGCGTCAGATTGAGGCCAGACGGCTACCGGTAGCTTTAGACAAGCAGCCAGTGTGTTTGTGTAGGCGGTCGGTGGGACATGGCTGGCCAACATCTCGTCAGGGACGCACGCAGCTTGTAAACAGATGGCCTGTGTTGGTGGAGATGTCAAACGCTAGCACAGCCTTGTAAACCAAGTGTTGATTTTGTAGGCTGAAACTGTGAAGGAAGATGTTCCTTCCGTCGACGACGAAAACTAAATAAAAACTAAGCTATGGTCACTAAAACTGAGACTAAATATATTGACAAATAAAAACTTAAACTAGACTAAAATGTTAGGAATGGACTAGTGGAGAAGAGATACAGCAGAACTAAAAGAGTAATTTTATGTGTGCGCGCGACCACCGGAATCGGCCATAAATAAAGCATGTTTTGATTAGAATCGGAATCTGGGATTTGAATCCGAGATAAAAGGGTGTTAAGGTCTCATCCACTCGGCTTTACTCTGCAGTGAACCGTTTCAACTGTGTGAGACCTTTTTATTAACGTGATCTTCACCGAGATCAGTGAGCGAAACGTTGACCGTGATAAAGACACCAGCAGAGCTTCCTCAGCGTTACCAGTGTGTGTACTTTTATGTCTTCTTGGGCTTCTACTGACCATTCCCCAGCACATCGTCGTGAACATCCAGCCATTCATTTTGTTGAGACTTTGCCCATTTACTGTGACCTTGATCCTGTGGCCTTTTCGACTGAAAGGGCAGCCTTCTGCTCATTCCCACCCAGTTCCATGGAAATATGTGATTTAAATGTATTTAAAGTTGTTTTTGGCGGGACATTATTGTAATGTGCGATACTCCTATACAGATAGAAGAGTGTAGTGTAGAGACAGGAGACCTAAGGTCAGAGAGGCATGCAAGACTAGACAGCAGCTCTAAAGGGAATATCGTTGCTGTACGGAAGAAACAACCAAAACTTCATTTTGTATTTTATTCATAAATCAGTGCTATTGAACACCATTTGTGTTGGTTAACATACACAGACTTCCAGAGTTGCCTGGTTAGTCTTTGTGACAGAAACAAGTAACCTGGTCTGTGAAAACAAGCCCAAAGCCCTGCTCCCTCTCAAACACTGAAAAATAACATATCTACAAGCTCACAGCGCGTCGGCACCCACGTGCCTGCGTGTGTGTGTTACTTTGGCTGTTCTTAACCCCCAGCGATTATGGACTTATCGGACTAGTAATAATAATTTTACTTCAACTGCCGACATCCCCAGTTGAAACATATTTGAGCAACATGGGGCTTGACCGCCAGTTCTATCATACTGGAATGAGTGCTTTGAAAGTTATTTTTAATGTTCAGTGTTGACAGGTTTAGGGACATCGTGATAAAAGAGCCCGGCAAGATGTCGACAGTAAAGTTTAGAGTCAATAAACAGTCTAAAAATGGACACGCATTGTAACACCTCGGCTAACCAGCTAGCCAGCGGCCGCTAGCACAAGGTCGTCCGGTCAGACCAGTGGGTTTTCAAACGTTTTCATATCGAGGTCCATTATTTATTTGGCAGTTGAGCCACTGACCACCATTTGATTTTAGATTAGCTTTAGACTCTCAGACCCAAAACTAAAGAATATTTTGTTAGCAATTCCATGCTGTATTGAAGTGGTACTGTACCATAGGTCAGTGATACTCAAACTCCGGGCTGCGGCCAATCAATGGGATTAATGTCCTCAATGTGTTTAATGGACCCATGACCAAGGCTGCATGTCTTGCACTTCCACTCTCTCTCTCTCTCTCTCTCTCTCTCTCTCCCCCCCCTCCCCATTCTGAACAAAGCAGAAATATAAATGAAAACTCTGAATGACAAATAACAGAATAATAAACAACCACTGAACACAAAGTGTTTGTGTCTCCCCCCTGACAGGTCCTCAATGCTCAGAAGGCTGGTTACAAGGCGGCCATTGTTCACAATGTGGACTCTGATGTCTTAATCAGCATGGGATCCAACGATCGTAAGTAACCTCGCTCCGCACGCACGCACGCGTGCACACACTCACTCACTCACTCACAGACAGACAGACAGACAGACACACAGCACACAGATACACACACTCACTCACTCACTCACTCACACACACACACACACACACATACACTTTCTCCATGAATAGACCAACATACTGTATATATATAGACCCTCCAGAAATACGTGTGCAAAAATCCTTGATTATGTAGGCTAAAATAATTGATTTAGCGATGAAATATGCACGTCTGTGAAATTGTGCGGGAGAAATGCGAAAAGTTAGGAAATATGCAGGTTTTATGTGATTTTATGCAGAGAAAAATGCAGGAAGTTGCGAAATACACAGGAGGTTTGTGTGATTATGCAGCCTTTTTGATATTTCTTTTTACCCCTGCATGATCTGCACCATTTGGCTGATTCTGCGGTAAATGTGATCGCATAATCACATATTTCTGGATTGTCTCATATAGGCCACCATTTCTCCTTGTTGACAGATGATATAATTTTCCTACTAATACATTTCTGCAAACCAGACTAAAACTAGAAAAAGTGCCCTTCCGGGCACAGGTCTCCACCAGGTTATCCACAGATCCGTGCAGTTAGAGGTAAAAACACTTTTCGGCCAGTTATAGCGCCACCTTGAGGCTGAGTTGAAATTGTTCATGTGGCATTTCGTCCTCGGCCTAGTGGGAATGTGGGTGCACAATTTCACGGAAATCACGCGATGTGTTCATGATTTGCAGCATTTTGTTTGAAACTGAGCACTCCTGTGAACTTTGGAAGCCAATCTTAACCAATCAGGATAGAGTCTGATAAATCTGAAAGACCCGTTTCGTTGAATGGCTCTAGAGAGACTGTGTACCAATTTGCGTGATGTTTGGACAAAATCTGTAGGTGTACTGTGCAAAAACTTGTTTTGCACAAAGCGGCCTCCTGGTGGCGCTATAACAGGCCGTTCTGGAAAGTTTGGGGCAGAGGTTCATGGTTGGCATCCAGGGAGTGTGTGTGCAAAATATGGCATCGACCGGGTTAACGGTGGCCGAGATTAGCTGTTCACGGACACACGGACACACGGACACACAAACGGACGGACGGACACGCGGACGGACGGAGTGCAAAACATACTCTCCCCACATGCCTTCGGCCTGGTGGAGACAACTAAAACTTTTCAGATGACTACAATATGACTAAAACAAAAGAAAGTTTCATTCAAAAGACTATAGAGCACCGAAGTCTGACGTCACTTTCAGTAGAGGGCGTCAGTCCCCAGGTTCATGTATTTGTTTAGTTGCATTGAAATCACCATAGGAGGAGTTTTAGATTGATTCATATAAGAACTGTGTTTGAAAAATAAACATGTCATCCCGGCCGCTTCACTCACATGGATATGAAGAATCAACTGACTGAGAGAAAACGCTAATGTTACTGCTGCTGAATTAGTTAGATTTTCGCTAGAAGCAGACTGTATCATATATGAGTGACTGACTGTTGCAAACGATACAGAGACACCTCCCTGACAATAACGCCGAGACAGCTTGTTTATTTTTGGACCACAACGCTTATAGTAGACGATATTAAGATCACCCCATGTTATTCTCCATAGAGAAACTACTTCCGTGAACCAGGGGAATCGTCGGGATGAGCGAGTTACGTCAGGACTTCGGTGCTCTATAGTCTGTATGACTAAAACTAAATCAAAGTCAACAGTGGTTTGGATGAGCCGGGGTCATGCGAGGCCCTCGTCGTGGGTGCGGTAGACGGTCATGAATTATCTAAAAGGCTCTTTCTCCTTGTTTGTGCTTTTCATAAACGTACACGCCCGTCCAATCCAAGGATTCTCTCAGCTCTCTTTGCTCTCTGTTGGGCTAGCAGTAGTGTTTTGCGTAGCCAGACGTAACTATTCCAAATTATCTCAGTTCTGGAACTACACCTCCCAAAAGCCGAGAAAGGGACCTATCATCCATATGTCATTTCCGTTCACGAAAGTATATCTTAAGATATCTTTAAAACATATGTTTGAATGCCCATGTCTGATAAGCAGCAAGCTGTGTGCTTGTGCTTCGACTATTCATTTAATTTACTGTGGGTCAAATTGACACGATTGCAAAGACGATCGCTTTCAGCACTTCCGCCGCACAGTCTGTATGGCGGAAGCATGTCTGCCAACAGTGTGTATGGCGGAAGCATGTGTGCCAACAGTGTGTATGACAGAAGCATGTGTGCCAACAGTCTGTATGGTAGAAGCATGTGTTCCAACAGTCTGTATGGCGGAAGCATGTGTCCCAACAGTGTGTATGACAGAAGCATGTGTCCCAACAGTGTGTATGACAGAAGCATGTGTCCCAACAGTCTGTATGGTAGAAGCATGTGTCCCAACAGTGTGTATGACAGAAGCATGTGTCCCAACAGTGTGTATGACAGAAGCATGTGTCCCAACAGTGTGTATGACAGAAGCATGTGTCCCAACAGTGTGTATGACAGAAGCATGTGTCCCAACAGTGTGTATGACAGAAGCATGTGTCCCAACAGTGTGTATGACAGAAGCATGTGTGCCAACAGTCTGTATGGTAGAAGCATGTGTTCCAACAGTGTGTATGACAGAAGCATGTGTCCCAACAGTGTGTATGACAGAAGCATGTGTCCCAACAGTGTGTATGACAGAAGCATGTGTCCCAACAGTGTGTATGACAGAAGCATGTGTCCCAACAGTGTGTATGACAGAAGCATGTGTCCCAACAGTGTGTATGACAGAAGCATGTGTGCCAACAGTCTGTATGGTAGAAGCATGTGTCCCAACAGTGTGTATGACAGAAGCATGTGTCCCAACAGTGTGTATGACAGAAGCATGTGTCCCAACAGTGTGTATGACAGAAGCATGTGTCCCAACAGTGTGTATGACAGAAGCATGTGTCCCAACAGTGTGTATGACAGAAGCATGTGTGCCAACAGTCTGTAGGGCAGAAGCATGTTTTCCAACAGTCTGTATGAGACTAGGCTAGTCTCTGATCATCATATTATGCCCTACCCACAAAGTATCTAATATCACATTCTAATATCACAATATCTTACTTTGAACAAATTCTGTTCCTCAATATTGAAATTGATATTATCCCAGACCATAACTTGTCTTGTGATAATACCAATGAGACCCCCCCCACCCTGTGGGGGGGGTCACACACACTCTCTGCTACATGTTTGTAGGAAGTTGGGACATATATATTGTTTTCTCATATCAGGATTGTGACGTTTCAAACGTGGGTCTGGGACACATTTTTATGTGTCACGACTCACGGGTAAAATAAAATTTCAAAACATTTTCAAGAGTTTGGCCTACAAAACAAATTCAATGATTTTTCAAATGAATCCAATGAATGAATACATAAATAAAATGAATTAAAGAAATTTCATAAATTAGAAAACAAATGTTAGTGAAAATAGTAGTAGTAGTAGTTAGTAAAACTAGTGAAAATAGCAGATCTACAAGCTCACAACGCAGTGCGAAGCGACGCCTTGTGAACTTGTAGATCTGCTATTTTCACTAGTTTGGGACCTAAAACGTTTGGGAACCAGAGGTTTAAAATGCACATCCTGATGCAATGCAAGAAAGCTCTTAGAAGGAAGTGAAGTGGTCACGTGACTGGGCTGCGCCATGACACTTTCATGGACACTTTCACGGGAGCCAAACTACATCTGGAAGTTCGGCAGAATGCACTGGAGCCAATGAGAGCTCAGTGACCAGCTCATGAACAAACATTATTTATGAATGACTGAGACCTTTTGTAAAGTGATCGCTTCTGGAAAATAAAATAATATATATAACACGTTATTTTAGGCTGTCTTATTTTTTTATGTGCATACTACTTAATGTGATTTATTTTTTCAAAGAGCAGAGAGCAGCCCAGGCAGAAAACTTACTATGTGCTCTTCTATAAATACCTAAATAAAAATAAATAGTTATTAAGTCGAAAAACAACCACTCGGAAAAAACGTGTGATATCACTTATGTCTTCTTTCATATTCCTGAACCAATTATATGACAAAGCTCGCAATCGTTCATGTATAATATTTGTTATGAGCTGGTCCAGCCGGCTCCATTCACTGCCATGTATTCATTGCACTACCGGTGTGAATTTGGCTCCCATGAAAGTGTCCATGAAAGTGTCATGGCGCAGCCCACTTCACTTCCTTCTAAGAGCTTCGTTGATGCAATGCACTGTTCCTAACTAGTAGGGCTGTCCCCGACTAAGGATTTGTATAGTCAACTGATAGATGAATAAATTTGCTGTTAGTCGACTAATAGTCGACTGAGCAACCCCCCCCACCCCCCCCCCCCCCAAAAAAAAGAAAAAAATGGTGAACATCGACTGAGAGGCTTGTCATTAGCCAGATTGAGCACAGCAGGTGAGATTGAGATTCTGGGGACTATCAGGCCAGCGCACTGTGCGATTCAAGTCACAGGCAGTGGCACATTGCCACACAGGCAGACACACTCCACATACACATTGGAGATTTGAACAGTCAGAATGTTCAAATGTGTTTATGTCCCCCACAGACCTAGTGGAATAATACAATATTTTTGTATATTTTTGTAAATATTGTATTTTATTTTTTATTTTTTTTGATGAACATCGACTAAGAGGTGGTCAGTCGACTGAGACCCGTTCCGATCGATTAGTCGACTATTCGACTAATCGAAGTCAGCCCTACTAACTAGGCATCTGCTCTTTGTTGTCACCCTTTCAGTGGATGTGATGAAGCAGATAGACATTCCGTCTGTGTTTGTGAGCGAGGTGACGGCCAACACTCTGAAGGATGACTACACCTATGACAAGGGGTAAGTCTATGCTCACTGTCCTTGTCTCTCAGTATTAACTCCATTAGACCTGAAGGCTGAAGCCGATTCTTTTTTTTTAAATATATATATAATTTTTATCCCACGATTTTGTAACTCATTTTTCACCCCTGTGTCAATTATCTAATGTGATCCTGGGCTCTACACACCCTCCGCCAACCTGGGGAGACCAACAGACTTGAACTCATGCTTCCTTCATGCATGAGTGTCCAAGTTGCTCCTTTGCACCTGACATGTGGGAGTTTCCCTGGTTGGTCGTAGCGCGTGGAAGGAACACGTTATTCCAACCAGCTCGTTTCCCCTCTATCAGGCGCCCTGGCTGGCCAGGGGGAGGCAGTGTAGAGACCAGGATGTTCTTTGTGAGGGTACCTACCCTGAAGCAGATTCTAAAAAAAATGTCATCTAACAGTTTTCTGAAAAACCTGTTTCTATGTCAGTGGTGCTCAACCTTTTTCATGTAAAGGACCCCCAGAATTATCTGTATTTGGCTGCGGACCCCCCCCCCATCTGAAAATATGTAGCTCCAGGGATTTAATTAAAGAGCATTAATCCTTGGCCCAGGCCGTAGCGTAACGGTCTGGGCACCGGACTGGTAATCCAGTCGCAGTGTGCCGCGGGTTCGACTCCCGGACCCGACACGGCCTTTACTGCATGTCATCCCCCCATCTCTCTCCCGTTTCCTGTCAGCCTACTGTCTGTCCCTTCAAAAATCAATAAAAGGCGTAAGCCGCAAAAAAATATCTTTAAAAAAAAAAAAAAAAAAAAAAAAAGAGCATTAATCCAGCTTTAGGGACAGAACGGAACCGGTTCGATTTTCGGTGGAAAATTGGCCAAAGAGAACCCGACTGATGCCAGATATTTTGGTTCGATGCAGGTCTTAGTGCTTTTCCTGGATATATCCTTGCAGTAGCAGTTTTTTTGTATTGACCTGTACTTTCTTTTGACCTTACCCGTTCTACAAACTGAATAAAATGTTCAATCAATCAATCAATGTCCATCCCGATTTTGCCTAGACCGTTTTGACGTTATTTTAGCGAAAGTCATCGCAGTGGGAATGACTGCCTAAAGCAGTATTTGCACGGTATGGTACTGCTACGTCAGTAGCACTCTGTATTTTGAGCCGCCCTCTCCATCGTCACCCAGTAGGCCACAGTGTGAAGTGGCACTAAGCAGATGGAAGGGGCTTTTATATGACTAGGATGATGAGTCACAGAGCACTGTTTAACATCAATGACTTCAAAAGGCACGTATGTGGACATAAAGTGTCCCTTTATGGGTTTTTTAAGGTGCTGGTAGAACTCTGCAGTTAACATGAATATGAGAGCCCTTATTGTGAAGGGCTTACGTTAATGAGGCCAGATGTAAAGGGTACCATCATAATGATGGCCTCTGACTGAGTAGGTTACTGTAAATGTGAGTGTGTCATCCAACAGCTAATAAAGGTACAGTTGCTTTTGTTTAACTGAAAGCAGTGGGGGGACATAACTAAGTTAATTTACTTAAGTACTGTACTTTACTTGAGTATTTCCAATTTCCAATACTTTTACTTCTACTCCACTACATCTCAGAACCTTAACTGTTACTCCACTGCATTTATTTGAAACCACTTCAGCCCTATAAAAAATGTTTGGCCTTTTGAAAATAGCCGATCTACAAGCTTGCGACGCATTGTTGTGAGCTTGTAGATCAGCTGTTTTCAAAATAATTTTTTTATACATTTGAGAAAACTTGAAATGGAACATTTCGACAAAAATCTTATGACATTTAGTCGACTAAAACTAGAATAAACACTAAAACATTCCAGGTGTCTAAAATGATACTAAAACTAAATGAAAATGTTTCAAGAGACTATGACGAAAACTAATGTGTGTGTGTATGTTCTGCTCGACAGGGGCCATGTGGTCCTCATGCCAGACTTCAACCTGCCTCTGGAATACTACCTGATACCCTTCCTCATCATCGTGGGAATCTGCCTCATCCTCATCGTCGTGTTCATGGTAAAGTTCCTCAATTCTTCGCTTCTTTCACTTCAAGGCAATCAAAGTGCTTTATATACACCATTGTTTTCCAAACCTTTAGTTTTTTTACCCGTGACCCAAAACAGAAATGAGACATTCTCACGGGACCCCAAACTAGTGAAAATAGCAGTTTTACAAGCTTGTAAATCTGCTATTTTCACGACTTCTTTATTCAGGGAGATGTACAAGGTTAGTTTTACATCGTTATTGTTATTGGTGACATTCCCTGTTCTTTTTTTTTTTTTTTCATAAAGTTACTGGGGAGAAAAAAAAACATTTAAGTTTTGTTTTAGTCATTTTTTAGGGAATGTTTTTTTTTTTTATGTTTTGAAATACTAATAATTAAAACCAAAATGTAATGTAGTAAAACCAAAAAGATAAAGGGACCCATAAAAATGTGTCCGTGACGCGCACGTGGTGACGTGGGTCCCCGACCCAGTGAGTTTGGGAACCAGTGCTTTACACGAGGCATTCATTCATTAATTCTCTGACCCTCGTGTGCACCGAGAGCAAACACAGTGCTCTAAGAATAAACATAATATCTATAAGGCCTCTGCTCATTTCCCCTCCCGCGGGCGTTCTCACGGCGCAGAATGAAACTGGGACATTATGGGGATGCATGAAAATGAAAAGTGTGATTTCTTTTAAAAAAAATTATCTGTCACGACATCGAGATGTATTCTTTGAAGCTGTGCGGTGGACGGTATCCTTTAATCTTGTTAGGTGTTTCAAAATGTTCCACAGTTATATATAAAAAATATATCAAAAAACAAGTACCCAGAACCTTTTTATGAAGGAATATAGTTCATGGACTGTTCCTTCCTTGACTTCCTCAGATCACCAAGTTTGTCCAGGACCGCCACCGGGCCAGAAGAAGTCGCCTGCGTAAGGACCAGCTGAAGAAGCTACCCATCCACAAGTACAAGAAAGGTAAGAGAGAACACCCTGCACCCTGCAGAGAGAACGCCCTGCAGGTACACTGCAGATACTTCTAGAGAGAACACCCTGCAGAGAGAACGCCCTGCAGGTACACTGCAGATACTTCTAGAGAGAACACCCTGCAGAGAGAACGCCCTGCAGGTACACTGCAGATACTTCTAGAGAGAACACCCTGCAGAGAGAACGCCCTGCAGGTACACTGCAGATACTTCTAGAGAGAACACCCTGCAGGTACACTGCAGATACTTCTAGAGAGAACACCCTGCAGGTACACTGCAGATACTTATAGAGAGAACGCCCTGCAGGTACACTGCAGATACTTCTAGAGAGAACACCCTGCAGAGAGAACGCCCTGCAGGTACACTGCAGATACTTCTAGAGAGAACACCCTGCAGAGGGAAACGCCCTGCAGGTACACTGCAGATACTTCTAGAGAGAACGCCCTGCAGGTACACTGCAGATAATTCTAGAGAGAACGCCCTGCAGGTACACTGCAGATACTTCTAGAGAGAACACCCTGCAGAGGGAAACGCCCTGCAGGTACACTGCAGATACTTCTAGAGAGAACGCCCTGCAGGTACACTGCAGATACTTCTAGAGAGAACACCCTGCAGAGGGAAACGCCCTGCAGGTACACTGCAGATACTTCTAGAGAGAACACCCTGCAGGGAGAATGCCCTGCAGGTACACTGCAGATACTTCTAGAGAGAACGCCCTGCAGGTACACTGCAGATACTTCTAGAGAGAACACCCTGCAGAGGGAAACGCCCTGCAGGTACACTGCAGATACTTCTAGAGAGAACGCCCTGCAGAGAGAACGCCCTGCAGGTACACTGCAGATACTTCTAGAGAGAACACCCTGCAGGTACACTGCAGATACTTATAGAGAGAACGCCCTGCAGAGAGAACACCCTGCAGGTACACTGCAGATACTTCTAGAGAGAACACCCTGCAGAGAGAACACCATGCAGGTACACTGCAGATACTTCTAGAGAGAACACCCTGCAGGTACACTGCAGATACTTCTAGAGAGAACACCCTGCAGAGAGAACACCATGCAGGTACACTGCAGATACTTATAGAGAGAACACCCTGCAGGGAGAACACCCTGCAGGTACACTGCAGATACTTCTAGAGAGAACACCCTGCAGAGAGAACACCCTGCAGAGAGAACACCCTGCAGGTACACTGCAGATACTTCTAGAGAGAACACCCTGCAGAGAGAACGCCCTGCAGGTACACTGCAGATACTTCTAGAGAGAACACCCTGCAGAGAGAACGCCCTGCAGGTACACTGCAGATACTTCTAGAGAGAACACCCTGCAGAGAGAACGCCCTGCAGGTACACTGCAGATACTTCTAGAGAGAACACCCTGCAGAGAGAACGCCCTGCAGGTACACTGCAGATACTTCTAGAGAGAACACCCTGCAGAGGGAAACGCCCTGCAGGTACACTGCAGATACTTCTAGAGAGAACGCCCTGCAGGTACACTGCAGATACTTCTAGAGAGAACACCCTGCAGAGGGAAACGCCCTGCAGGTACACTGCAGATACTTCTAGAGAGAACACCCTGCAGGGAGAATGCCCTGCAGGTACACTGCAGATACTTCTAGAGAGAACGCCCTGCAGGTACACTGCAGATACTTCTAGAGAGAACACCCTGCAGAGGGAAACGCCCTGCAGGTACACTGCAGATACTTCTAGAGAGAACGCCCTGCAGAGAGAACACCCTGCAGGTACACTGCAGATACTTATAGAGAGAACGCCCTGCAGAGAGAACACCCTGCAGGTACACTGCAGATACTTATAGAGAGAACGCCCTGCAGAGAGAACACCCTGCAGGTACACTGCAGATACTTCTAGAGAGAACACCCTGCAGAGAGAACACCCTGCAGGTACACTGCAGATACTTCTAGAGAGAACACCCTGCAGGGAGAACACCCTGCAGGTACACTGCAGATACTTCTAGAGAGAACACCCTGCAGAGAGAACGCCCTGCAGGTACACTGCAGATACTTCTAGAGAGAACACCCTGCAGAGAGAACGCCCTGCAGGTACACTGCAGATACTTCTAGAGAGAACACCCTGCAGAGAGAACGCCCTGCAGGTACACTGCAGATACTTCTAGAGAGAACACCCTGCAGGTACACTGCAGATACTTCTAGAGAGAACGCCCTGCAGGTACACTGCAGATACTTATAGAGAGAACACCCTGCAGAGAGAACACCCTGCAGGTACACTGCAGATACTTCTAGAGAGAACACCCTGCAGAGAGAACACCCTGCAGAGAGAACACCCTGCAGGTACACTGCAGATACTTCTAGAGAGAACACCCTGCAGGTACACTGCAGATACTTCTAGAGAGAACACCCTGCAGAGAGAACGCCCTGCAGGTACACTGCAGATACTTCTAGAGAGAACGCCCTGCAGGTACACTGCAGATACTTATAGAGAGAACGCCCTGCAGGTACACTGCAGATACTTCTAGAGAGAACACCCTGCAGAGAGAACGCCCTGCAGGTACACTGCAGATACTTCTAGAGAGAACACCCTGCAGAGAGAACGCCCTGCAGGTACACTGCAGATACTTCTAGAGAGAACACCCTGCAGAGGGAAACGCCCTGCAGGTACACTGCAGATACTTCTAGAGAGAACGCCCTGCAGGTACACTGCAGATAATTCTAGAGAGAACGCCCTGCAGGTACACTGCAGATACTTCTAGAGAGAACACCCTGCAGAGGGAAACGCCCTGCAGGTACACTGCAGATACTTCTAGAGAGAACGCCCTGCAGGTACACTGCAGATACTTCTAGAGAGAACACCCTGCAGAGGGAAACGCCCTGCAGGTACACTGCAGATACTTCTAGAGAGAACACCCTGCAGGGAGAATGCCCTGCAGGTACACTGCAGATACTTCTAGAGAGAACGCCCTGCAGGTACACTGCAGATACTTCTAGAGAGAACACCCTGCAGAGGGAAACGCCCTGCAGGTACACTGCAGATACTTCTAGAGAGAACGCCCTGCAGAGAGAACACCCTGCAGGTACACTGCAGATACTTCTAGAGAGAACACCCTGCAGAGAGAACACCCTGCAGGTACACTGCAGATACTTCTAGAGAGAACACCCTGCAGAGAGAACACCCTGCAGGTACACTGCAGATACTTCTAGAGAGAACACCCTGCAGAGAGAACGCCCTGCAGGTACACTGCAGATACTAGGGCTTTCACTTCTAGTGATTTTTACTAGTTGCCTAGTTTACTAGTCGACTAGTTGTTTATAGGCCTACTTATTATGTAAAACTGTGTTCATTGGTGACTATAACTATAATCTAGCTGATCTTGAGGCCTAAAAAAACGGGGGAAAATACCCTCACCATCAACTAGTCAACTAGTACCAACGAGGTCAACTAGTGGATTTACTAGTTGATTAGTTGAATAGTCGACTAGTTGCTTAATGCCCTAGCAGACACTTTTACACGAGAGTGTAAAATGTAAGCGTCCATTTGGTTTCACTTTAAGCTCTCAAGAGTCCAGCAGTCTGGTCGCTAGAATTAGCTAAGGGGGGGGTGAGGTTTAGCTCAGTCAGATGACCTACTGAGGCTTGAATCATCAGAGCACAACGTCTGTCATGTCTTCACTGTTTGCTTTAAATGTTTTATGAAATTCACATCATGAAGAATGAATGTCCTCGTGCCCTTGAACGTTATTTTCACACTTAAATTGTATTTAAAGGTAGGGTAAAATAAGTGTTAAATGGCTCTATATTGTGATAGAAGTCATTGCTATAGAGTGCTTGTTCAGTAACGGGAGTCTCCATGTCTCCTGCTATTTAGTAAAAAAGAAAATGCATTTTCACGTCAGGATACCGATTTTATCCAATCGGCAGAGAGAACGTGTACAGAATACAGATTAAACAAGTGCAATTAAAGCTGAAAAACGGGTTCTCTTTCCTGAGAAACGGCCAAATACAGATAATTCTGGGGGTCCTTGAGGACCACTGACATAGAAACAGAGGGTTTTTCAGAAAACTGTTAGAAGACATTTGTTTTAGAATGGGCCTCAGGTCTAAATGGGTTAAAGTACTATTATCATTGTCTATAGCAAGGATATAGTGCTTTAACATTTTAACACGAAATAATAATAATCCAAAAATATCACTTCTTAGGCTACCTTTACCCACCACCTCTCAAAGGAAAAATAATCAAGTTTGGATTATTGCCTTTACCCCCAGAGAACTAACATTTTCCAACTATGTGCAGTGTTTATGTTCACTGAAGGCATGTGTTGTAAATGTCAGAGCAATTTCTCACCCTCCAGCTGGCCGTCCGTGCATCGGACTACATCATAACTACATTTTGCTGGGGACCCCCTGTAATGGTATGGTAGGCCTCAGGTCTACCATTCTGACATTTTATTTAATTATTTTTATGTATATATATATATATATATATATATATATATATATTTTTTTTTTAGTAAAGAGTAAAGAGAGTCTACTGTCAGCTGTCCAGCAGTCCAAATATTATTAAATTAAATTTCAGAATGGTAGGTAGACCTGAGGCCTACCATACCAGGCCTCAGGCCTGAGGCCTACCATTGTGTGGCACATCTATACACGGAATGTCTATGTTTACAGGCTTCTGTGTGTGGCCTAGAGGAGCAACTGAGCATGTACAACACCACTTCTTACACCATGGTGTAAGATGTGTCCTTTGGGAAACCGGGCCATTGTCAGTTGATTCTTCATATCCATATGAGTAAAATGCAGTTCTTATATGAGGCGATCTAAAAATCCCCCTATGGGAATTACAATGCAAATAGAAAAAGTACATGAACCAGTGGACTTAGCGCCCTCAACCGATATTGACGTCAGACTTCGGTGCTCAATGTGTTCTCATGACACATCAAGCCCTCTTCTGAGCTCTGCACCTGAACACCTAATCCCATTAATACTCGCTTGGCTTGATTCTTCCCACAAAGTCCTCCCTGGCCAGACGGATTATTAGAGCTCGAGTTATAGACGAGACACACATGGCTGACGGTGTGGAATGTGTAGAATCTGTCTTGTCTAGTTGTTGGCTGTAAGTGTTGTGGAAATGTATTTCACAGTTGTTCGGGACCCGTTGAACAGAGAGAGATACCAGGGGGAGGGTATAAGAGAACGACGGAGGGCGAAGCCCGTACGAAACATAAAACAAAGTCACGCTTGACCGCCAATCCTGGTGGGATAATCCTGACAGGTCGTTGCGATCTTTGCCCCAGGAAAAAGTATGTGTGCTTCCAAAGAAAAGTTGAGGGATTTGTCTGCTCCACACGTCTGTCAAAGGCAAAGCACTGGACAAGATAACGTCATGGTGGAGTCCGTTTTTCTTCCCCCATAGCTAAGAGACGGGTCATTCTGGCTTTAGCGTTGTTTTGCAATGCAAATGCACACTGGTGAACTGTGTGTACTTAGGTAAAGTTGACCATCTCCATGTCCAGGCTGGCAGTTTGGACGTGTTGCCAGGCTGCTAGCCTTTCCTTTCCCTCAGTCACGAGTCACGACCAGTGGTGGAAAATAACTACGTGCATTTTTAAGTACTGTACTTAAGAAGAGTATTTCCAATTTCCAGTACTTCTACTCCACTACATCTCAGGGGGCAATTATATTGTACCAACTGCATTTGTTGTAAAACTTTAGTTACTACTGTAGTTACTTTGTAGATTTTGATTAGTATTATTACAAAACGCACACTACCCACGTCAGTGCTATATACATTTTGGCCATTTGAAAATAGCAGGTCTACAAGATCACAAAGCTTGTAGATCTGCTATTTTCAAATGATTTTTTATGACATTTGAAAACTTGAAATGAGACGTTCCGGCATAACAAGTTATTTTACTTTTGGTACTTTTACTCAAATGATACTGTAATTCCGGACTTTTACTTGTAACGGAGTATTTCTACATTGCAGTATTTATACTTTTACTTAAGTAACACATTTGAGTACTTTTTTCCACCATCAGTCACGACAGTCAGAGGACCCCTGCTGTGCTGGGAAACCCCTGATTAGAATCAGCTGTGCAGGGGATAAGGGGGAGTGTCACATACTAAGGAACACACCCCCCCCCCCCCCCCGCAAGCTGAGTTCCTCCACCCTCCTCTGTATGCTAGTTACAGATTTACATGCTGCAGTCGATGCACATACTAAAAGCGCTGTGTGCGTTATCTGTTATCCAGATGACTGTGTCTTCTCACTCCCAATCTTCCGCCGTAGTCTGAAAACTCACCTCTTCAGACTCAATTTAACCCGTAGCACTTGCCCTAGCCTCGACGACCTTATAGTCGTATGCATAGGCTCAATTTATGTAACTTGGATAGCTTTTTATGGCGCTCTATAGTGTGTACGCATAATTTCATTATATATATATATTCCACTGTTAGTTTCTTAGCTTATGTTATGATTCTTGAAGACTATTTTTTATGTATTTGATGTATTGCCATCTTTATTTGTTCTTGCTTACTGTAAATCGCTCTGGATTATGAGCGTCTGCTAAATGCCAAAAAAATTCACCACACAGACATGGTGGTGCGGGTCGTACATTATTATTTCTGTGTGCTTCTTGTGACCAGTGGTGGAAAAGAGTACTCAAAAGTAAAGGTAGCAATGCAGAAATACTCCATTACAAGTAAACGTCTGGAAATAAACATTTTCAGGGAAGAGTCGTGATTTCAACTTTTCAAGTACCACCATAACTCTTGAGAGTGTACACATGGAACCAAATGGACGCTTTGTACACTCTGAGTTACAATCCCGCAGGGTCCATTTGTTTCCTGACTATCAATCGTGTTTAGCTGCGGACCTCTGGAACCCCCTTGTGTACCTCACGTTGATAACCCAGCACTGGTAGGCTATCGCATCCGCGACCTTGGCTTTTGACAGGAAGCATCGCCTTGCATTGTCACCGGAAATAATCCCTATAGTGTTGGCTGGAAAGACCCTTCTGCACTCACGTGACTGACCCGACTCTTGAGTGAACTTGGGGATGCCAAATCTCTCCACCTAATCACGTTTTGTAAGCCCTGCGGGGGTTCTGGCCAGCGATGCTGCTGGCTTGGCAAGGAAGGAAGGAATCCACTGGCCTGCTTGTGTTGCTTGTGCAGCAAAACTCTACTCAATAATAGGACAGCAGCCCCTCCTGTTGTCTGATGGGGCTCAGAGGGGAGGCTTACTGTCTGTGCTTTTAGATCAGAAGACATTGATTTATACTTGATTAGTTGGTTGTGTGCCAGTGTTGTGCTCAGTAAATAGAAGATCTACAAGCTCACAACACATCACTACTAGGGCTGTCACAATTACAAATTTAAGTTCACAATAAATTGTCGCACAAATATTTGACGATTTGACGATTTCATTGTGTTTTTCGCATTGAACGTTACACAATATGGAACGTTAGAATTTGTATTTCTGTTTGCCTTTTAGGCTTCGTAATCACAAATTGCACAGGGCACATATGACAAATAATAATCAATACATACAATAAATTACTGACACATTTAATGATTTTTAATTTAAAATTCAAAAATAGCTGAAATAGCGGATCTAAAAGCTACTACATGTCACGTTGGGGCAATTAGTAGGACCCTGTAGATCAATTATTTCTGCTATTTCTTTTTTTATGTTTGAAAATGTTTCAACATGGAAATTGCGATTATCTCAGATAATTGTCATTAGGCGATTAATGTATTACAAACTTATACAAGCTCACAACGTGTCACATTCGTGACGCGTTGTCAAAATTGGACTCCAAATTGGACTGGAGTGCCGTACAGCACTACTCTATTTACCGTAATCACTGGCTGCTGTCTCAGCGCAGCAGCGTTGTTGAGTCAGGCTGGCTCTGCCCTCCTAAACGGAATGGCATGCTGGGTACGTGGCTGGCGAGATGGACACAATGCCACCGCCGCCCGCCCTGCTCATTTGTCTACCTGCTGCACGACAGCAGCAGTGACAGCAGAGATTCCTGACATCGTGAGACGACTTGGCAGCGTGCTGTGAAAGTCGAACTGCCGACGGCATGAACAACGCCCGTCGTATTGTGCCAGTGTGGCCAGTGTTGTGACGAGGAAACGTATATTTAGGCGTGGTTAGTTCTGGGCTAAGTACAATTTTGAGGACTTGAGTATTACAAATTTACTTCTACTCCACTACAACTCAGAGGCAAATTGTACTTTTATTCCACTACATGCATTTGAAAACTTTTGTTACTACCGGTAGTTACTTTTATTATTTACAAGACATACATCAACCACTTCAGCCCTATATGCATTTCAGCAGTTTGAAAATAGCCGGTCTACAAGCCGGTCTCGCTCTTGTGAAAATGTGGCGCAAATCTTTCAATATATATTCTCTGGAGTCCCTGGAACAACATATTTTGAGATGGGGGTCCGCGGCCAAATATCGATAATTCTGGGGGTCCATGACATGAAAAAAGTTGTGCACCACTGACATAGCTGACATGCTGCTGTCACAGTGAGGTCATCATTCATGACCTCACCGTTCCTGTTCAACATTTGACACGGGCTTCCTACTTGGTGCGTTTGTTTCTCTGTGTGTGTTTGTATTACTATACTTACGAGGACCAGATGTCCCCAGAAGTTTAATAGAACTAGTCCTTACCCGTTCTGAATATATGAACAGCAAATGATATTCAGTGTGGGTAATGCGATGTAATAGATCAAATTACTGATAGGCAGGGAATAATTTACAGATGATCTTGGGAAGTTGGGGACTGTAGGACATAATGTTATAGTTGTAGATTTTCCTATGCAAGTCAATGGGAAAAATGTATTCATTAACAGATTCTATACATAGGACGTCTGAGAACGTCATAAGGATCCCGAAATATTAGTACTATTGACATGTGAGGACGTCCTAGCGACGTCCCAGCGACGCGGGGCGAGATAAGAATATTCAGAATTTTTCCTTTTTTTTTTTTTTGGCATTTCGCTTTTCGCTTGCCGTATGCTAACGCTCAGTGCAACTATTAGCTTGTCATTGACTCCCATGTTAGCGCGGCGGAAAGAATGACTCGTATCTCCTAATCCAGGGCGCTCTCCGTGGTGATGAATGGATCGATATGCTGGCGATTCATTTCTGCTCCTCATCCGTCTCTCCCGCAAAATATGAACGCTTTTTGGAGCGTAAAACAATATATTAAGATGATCGGGGATGTGAGGTCCCTTTGTAAAGTCTACTTTTTTAGGCAAGTGTTTCCTGTTTCATGGCTTTCAAAGTAAAAGCGATCAGACAACTCTGGCACTCTATAGCCTTTATTTTGAAGGCACTTCCTGTACTAAATGTGCTAATAGATGCTGTAGTGCAATCATAAGTACACCATTGATGTGTGATGTATATTTGTTGGTAATATTCTGCATAGAAATAAAGCTATTGAATATTTTCACTTTCGGTGTTGCACTTTGTAGACGGTCCCTAACCGCTCAGCTGACCGTCTGCTGCCCATATAGATGCATATAATCTACTGTGTTAAAGTCGGAGGTTGGCTTTTTGGGCTTCATATCAAGTTGCAGTTTTTTGTGCTTTATCTAATCAGGATAAGAATGAGACGTTTTTTGTGATTTAGGAATGTTTCGTTCCTGAGTACTCAAGTGGTGTTGACAGGGCAGCCAAACGTTAGTCATTGCATTTGTCTGTATGTATTTTATCATTGTATTTTACGGGATGTGTATTTCCCTTCCGTCGAGTGGTGGCTTAAATTATTGATATGTTCTGATCCAACAGAGCCACCCCGATAGATAATCATTCCGTTGTGATCGTGGCCGTGCTGTTGTTTCACATTAGGTGCAGGAAAGATGAGATCTGTAACTGCGCGACGCGCGTCGTCAGTGACCAGGCGTGTCACCCGCGTTTGGTTTGAAGTTATAATATGAAGTGACGTTCAAACATTGCATTGCAAAAAGTGGTTAAATAACCTTAGTAGGCTATGCACCGTGTGTAACAGCTGCCTGTCTGCCACAATGGTGCCTAAGCTGTTTTTACCCGTGTGTGGTTTGAATCGTCAATCGCCTGTCTGTGCAAAGGGGGAGGGGCCTGAGGTGCTGTACTGTGGAGCAGATCACCGCAACGTGTGGTGATGTAAAAACAATATCTGTACAGTAAATATGACAGTTGCGTCAATAAAATGTAGCCTAGCTGGATTCTGGGAGCGTGCAGATTTCTTTTGGCATGGAGAGAGATGTGTGCTAATAGTGTGGCTCGGTCGGAGATAGACCACGGACAAATATGCAGGTTTTTATTCACTAATAAATTCATTATTAATCTTATTGGAAAAATGGCTAATTATAGTATGATATGAGAAATAGAATAGATACATTCTATATAGTTGTTTTGCGTTTAACCTGTTCAGGACGGGAACCCCTTTTGGTGTTTTAAGCATTATGGTATACTTTAGCCATTTAATAATAGCAGATCTACAAGCTCATAGACCAAGAGCTTGTAGATCTGCTATTTTTTTTAAAGTCGTGAAAATGTGTGCAATTCTTGGAATATGCTGTATATTCTTTCACGACAAAAGTTTGGGTTTTGCTTCTGGGGGGGGGGGGGGGGGGGGGCTGGGGGGGTCCATATTTTCAGATGGGGGTCGGTGGCCAATTACTAATATTTTTGGGGGTCCTTGACATGAAAATGTTTGAGAACGGACTGACACAGAAACATGGGTTTTTCAGAAAACTGTCGGGAATTAGTAAGAAAGTATAGGTTTACAATTAGGGAAAGTGTGGGGGCTCTTTTGAGCGACATCCACACAGTGCCTAAATTCAGCCGCCGCCTTTATAGTTCAGAGGTTTTACCAAACGCATTATTAAAATAAACAGCCTTCTTAATTAAACCGTTGGCTGGTCGTCTGCCAAAGTGTAGCTTGCCGTCGGGAGAGGAGACCAACTTACCGGCAGGCAGCCAAACATGTAGCAGCGTTTGGTTTGGCTGGTGAGTGCTGATCCTAGACGAATTAGCCCCGCTAATGCATGCTAATGATGTCATTACAGTGTTTCAATTAAGCCTCTCGTCAGCCTCATGCTGCTTTTTGGAATCTTCCTTTTTCTTATAATAATAATAATAAATAATAATAAAACTTTATTTGTATAGCATATTTCATGACATGAAATGCAGCTCAAAGTGCTTTACAGAACAATGGAGAATAAAAGAAAAGCAAGGCAACGACAAAAAACAAGCAGTAATGCAATACAGTGAGGACATGAATAACAAAAAATAAAAATAAAATAAAAGATCAATTAAAAGCAATGTTGTAGAAGTGGGTCTTGAGCTGAGCTTTAAAAATGAAAGGCGTGGATTAGCGTTTTTGCATCGTCCAAGGACACATAGGCTCTGATTCGTGCAATATTTCTAAGGTGAAAAAAGGCAATCTTGGTAACATGATTAATGTGTGAATTAAAATTCAATTCAGAATCAATAATAACCCCCAGGTTCTTTACTGTCTTTACTGCTGTTTGAAGGTTTGCGCTAGCAGCAGCACCATTCATAATATCAGCTCTAATGTTAAAAATGTTGTTGTCAAAAAAGCATGCAAACTCATTACACTTAGCTTTAGAGGCCGGGAATGACTGCTTGTAGGACTGGGGTTAAAAGTTGTTCAATGGTAGAGAATAGGACTCTGGCATTTTTCTTGTTCTCATTAATAATGCCAGAGAAATATGCCTGCCTTGCTAGACGCAAGGCTTTGTTATAGGCGACTGTTGACTTTTTAAGAATCTCTAGGTGGATGGTGAGTTTGTTTTTTCTCCAAGCTCGCTCAGCTCTACGACATTCTTACTTCAGTGAGCGTGAATGCTCATTTATCCAGGGTGTTACTCTGGTTTTATGTTTCTTTTTTGTTTTCAAAGGAGCCACTATATCAAGAGCTGACTCTAGTTTAAGATTAAAAATTTGAACCATATCATTCACTGGGGGAGTATCGGGCAGGGGGGGGCCCAGGTGTTGAGAGAACTCGTCGGCTGCAGAAGAGCTAAAAAAAACGCTTTTTTATGGTATATTCAGTGATGTTTTTCTCTAGATCAGAGACAGTCATATTAAAACACAGCAGATAGTGGTCTGATAGCTCAGGCCATTCAATAGTCCTTTCCACAGTGATGTTCAGCCCTCTAGAAATCACCAGGTCCAGAGTGTGCCCATGTTTATGTGTAGGCCCAACAACATGTTGGATAAATTCAAAGGAGTGCAATAACTCTAAGAAACCCATAGCCATAGCATCTGTAGCATCATCCAGGTGAAGATTAAGATCACCTGAGATAAGAGTTCTGTCATAGTTAGTGGAGCAGATAGATAAAAGTTCTGATATTTCTGTTAGAAATATTGCTTTACTGCATTTTGGCGGGCGATAAATGCTAATCATTGGCATAGAGGCTTGACCATGTAGTATAGTGGCCTGGTATTCAAAGGATGTAAAGCTGCCAAGGGTCAGAGCCTTGAATTTTAACGTGTCTGAAAAAATTATTGCCAGTCCACCTCCTTTCTTAGCCTCGCGAACAGAGTGAATGAAACTGTAGTTTGCGGGACAGGCTGGCGCTAGGAGAACAGCTCCATCTGAGCCAAGCCATGTCTCTGTTAGAAAGATTATATCTAGCTTCTCTTTACAGATTATATCATTTACAGAGGAGGACTTATTTGTTAGTGACCTGATGTTAAACAAGGCAAGGTTAAGCTTGTTATCACATTTTTGGGGTCTGTGATGCCTGTGAGGTACAGTAACCAAACAGCATTCTCTCTCCAGACCACTCCTTGGCCCCTTTTCCACCGGTTGGTTCCCAGTGGGAACCGGTTCAGTTCTTTTTGGTTTTTAGTCCATGAGCCAGAGCTCCAAAATTGGAACGTTAATTATGAATTGAGTGGGCAAAACCATACCTATATTAGATTGTTATCACCATGACACTTCCCCAATTGAGTACTTACATGAAGGCAATGATTTATTATATTACAAATTTTACATTTTTAAATATGCAAATGGCATTATGTAGGAAAATATGCAAAATAATCAAAAATATGAAAAAGGTACTACTGTGGAAGGGTTATCATGTATTCATTTACTTGTATTGATCCTATAAACAATGTAATATAGGGTATAGTTTGCCCACCCATTTTGGAGCTCTGGCTCATGGACTAAAAACCAAAAAGAACTGAACCGGTTCCCATTGGGAACCAACTGGGGGAAAAGGGGTCCTTGTGTTGGACACTCTATTTGAAATAACAGTAGAAATGTTGTGGACCTCAACCTGTGCAGTGATTGAAACACCAGGCTTTCTAGAAGCATGGGGTCCATACATGTTTGTTGCTGCGCATAATGGACCCTGTTCATATCAGTTATCAAATGTATTTTCTAGGCTATCTGGAGCTGGGCTTGACATATGGGACGCCGTCAGTTGGTGACATCGTCTGGTAAGGGGGGTCGACTTTATTCCAATGTTTATCAGGTCCACCATGCCCGGGGTGAAAGAGAGGAGATGTATTGGTGAGGGAGTTAGAAAGTCTTCATCAACGTCTTCATCATCGTCTTCATCATCGTCATTGAAGGACAATCTTTCAGTCAACTGTCGAAATTCTTCCAATGTCATGTCATTGAGGGACCTCTAGGCGGCCTCAGTAACTTCTTCCAATCGACTGTCATTGAGGGACCTCTCGGCGGCCTCAGTATCTTGTGGTTTTTTCTCCACCAGGGGACGCTGTGACTTCATGCTCTGAGATTTCTTCTCCACCCGGGGACGCTGTGGCTTCATGCTCTGTGATCTTTTCTCCACCAGGGGACGCTGTGACTTCATGCTCTCGGCGGCCTCAGTATCTTCTCCACCAGGGGACGCTGTGACTTCATGCTCTGTGATTTCTGCTCCACCAGGGGACGCTGTGGCTTCATGCTCTGTGGTTTTTTCTCTACCAGGGGACGTTGTGACTTCATGCTCTGAGATTTCTTCTCCACCAGGGGACGCTGTGGCTTCATGCTCTGTGTTTTTTTTCTCCACCAGGGGACGCTGTGACTTCATGCTCTGAGATTTCTTCTCCACCAGGGGACGCTGTGACTTCATGCTCTGAGATTTCTTCTCCACCAGGGGACGCTGTGGATGTTATTATGCCGCCATTAGCGTTTGTTAGGACTTCTGCATTATTTGTATTGTGTGTGTGTGTGTGTGTGTGTGTGTGTGTGTGTGTGTGTGTGTGTGTGTGTGTGTGTGTGTGTGTGTGTGTGTGTGTTTTTTTATTCCATTCCTAAGCCAATAATGCTGCTGCTCTGACAAAACTCTGTCTAATCACTAAATCAGCACAACTGATGATATTTCTAATTTGATTAATCCGTTCTCAAATCTTCAATTAACGGCTAGGTGTTCTGTCATGCCCATTTCAGCACGGCCTAGCTATTTCAACCAATTGCTTTGTCAGAAGAACTAGTAATATACAAATATTTCATTCCACTTTTGTCTTTTTTTTGCTCCTTTTATTAGGGCGACTCCTCTGTGTACCACCAGAGAGGGACTCAAGTACCAGTGGTACTGGTACCAGTACCAGTGGTTGGGAACCACTTTAGCTCAAGTTGAATGTTGAATGTTACCTTTTCCTGTTATTGTTGCCTGGCTCATAGACTCCGCTTCAGTCTGATAATCAGGCTACTATTGTTGCCTTTTTGTGCCTTAACAGTTTTATGAACAACCTATGTTTCTATGTCAGTGGCTCAAACATTTTCATGTCAAGGACCCCCGACAATATATGTAATTGGCCTCCGACCCACATCTTAAAATATGTTGTTCCAATGACCCCCCCAGAAGCAGATATTTGAGTTAAAAACGTTCGCTCTGAAAGAATATATTCAAAGTTTTGTGCCACATTTTCACGATTTTTCAAAAATAGCAGACCTACGAGGTCGTAGCGAGCTTATAGGTCTGTATTTGCTTACAACACCAAAAAGGGTTACCGCCAAAAATGGGTTAAAGACCAGGGTGAAAGCTGCCATTAAGACCACGAGACAGATTCTAAAAATGGCTTCGAAATAATGACACTAATGATTTCCCAGATTGAATTGGCTAGCCGTGACACTTACTCACTCCATCAAAATGGTTTGGCTAGTTCTCTCAGCAAGTGCTTTCCCTCAGGTGTGCAAAGAAGGACAGACTAATGTCATTGCAACCTTCCACGATAATTGCAAAGCTTATTGTGTTTTAATTAGGTTGTAAAATTACCTGCATCCACTCAAGATTCGACAAGCGATTTTGCTAGACGCATATTATTGCAAGCGGAAGACAGCTGGCTTCAGTAAAGTGAAAAAAAAAAGTTTTTTTATTCAAGTTTTATTTGAGATTGCATCATGAAATGCCTGCAACACACTGCAGCTGACAGGAAGACAGACCGATCGATATCTGTACCATCACGGTTCTGACGACGGATAATCCATAGACAATTAGATATATAATCATGTTTGGGTGCTCTTCAGCCTGAAAACGTCAACCTCTACCTGAATAATTCAAAGTCAAGACAAAAACATTGTATGAGTATACATAGGACTCAGTGGAACCGCTGCTCCTTCACTTGGAAAGGAGCCAGCAACAGGATGGATGCCATAGGCGTTAAGACGAGATTGTCCTCACTTTGTCCCCGGTGCCAGAGCCGTAAAGACAAATTTTGTTTAATGCGCGTTAATCGCTGTTTGATTAGCATCACGTTAGCATTTTGCAACATTTTTAGCTAGCGCCGAGCGATTCTCACGTAAAAACGGCCAAAAATCCCATGTGCACGCCCGTGCACAAGCCGTGTCTATACGCATTATGGCTCATAATATGCAAAAAATTCGATATTCGGCACTTGATTACACCTTAGATTGACTGGCAAAGGGCATGATGTGCTCTAGCACCACCTAGTGCCTATCTGTGCACGCCACTGGTTGTTTCCGGCATCTAGTGCAGATGCCTCCCGAACGTCTCCTAGGGCATATTCACGCTATGGTCCTGTGTGCACACTCGCGACCACAGATGTTGTGGTCGTGTGGTCGTTGATTTTGACAGCAGATATTTTGTTTTAGTCATAGACTTAAGTCACCAGGAATGTTTTAGTGTTAGTCTAGTTTTAGTCGACTTAAATATAAGATTTTTGTTCACTAAATCTACAGTAGTCGGAAGAATCAAGGCCAATGTGAATGGCGGCCAGCGGGGACCAGGCAATCGTATTTGGGTTTGAATCAAACAGACTCAGTGTGAATCCGCGCTTAGAGACGTCCCACTGGGACAAGACCCCCTGGCAGACCAAGGACCAGATGTGGGGATTATAACTCCACGTGGGTCTTGGAACGCATCGGGAAGTGGCTAATGTTGCTCAGGAGAGGTCTGCTCACTCCACATGCATTGAAAGGAAGCATCAGCGCAGGGCTTTCCCCAGGTTGGCAGAGGGAGAGTAGTGCCCAGAATCACAGCTTAGGGAATTGGCACCGGTTGGGGGAAAATAATCGTGGGATATAAATCTTAGAGAGGAAAGGGAAGTCTGGAGCTCCCTGGTTGAATATGGAAAAATATTAACCTTTTTATATTTATTATTATTCCCGCTGTAGTTGTTTGTGTGTTTTCCTTTGCGTTAGTATAATTATTATCATTTTGTTTGATTAGTACTGCACGATCCCAAGTTCATTATGATCAGCGACCAGCGCCCTGCTGCGGCTCTCCATAAAGAATTTGGCAGCCGAGCGAGAGAGCCCGATGGTGGTGGTGGATGTGTGCCGGGGTGATGTCAGACTCACTTAACGAGGATATGAGCGTCCATTCCAACACAAAAGGTCATCTGTGTGAACAACGGGCTGCACAGCGAGCCGTGTCGATGAGAAGCGACGGCACCCCGTCATGTAATTAAGCGCACAATAATAGCGGGGGTCTGCACAGCGGGGCAGTCTATAAGATCTGTGTCAGTGGAATGGATTGGTGGAGGATTATGTAATAGCACACCAGCTAACCGCACAGCTGTCAGCGTTCAAGCTTGCGCTGCTGCTGCTCTGCCATTACGCTGACTTATGCCCCGGCGTTATTGCTGGGCCGTTGCGTCATCCTCCACATAGTCAGTCAGAGTTAAAGCTGTAAGTCTGGTGTGTGTGTGTGTGTGTGATGGGGCTTTTTGGCCTTTTGGCTGCGGGTCAGGGTGGAGTGCGGGTTGGGGTGGGATGGGGGTATTGGCCCCTGGCTGTCTGTGTGGTTTTATACCAGCAGACGAGTGGCTGACCTTCTTTTTTTTTTTACTCTGGGAACCCCCTGTTTTTGGAAAAAATAACTTGTCAGTGCAACTCAGATCTGTTTGACTAAGTCACAAGAGGGTCTATGACTATGGTTAAACTAAAGTGATATATTGATTAATTTCAGCGGGCTCTCCTGTGGCCTTGGACACTCAGCTCAACCTGGGAGAGACTCTGCGCTCTCCTTGGACACTCAGCTCAACCTGGGAGAGACTCTGCTCTCTCCTGTGGCCTTGGACACTCAGCTACCTGTCTCTAAGGAAGCGGGCTGTCCTGTGGCCTTGGCTTGGACACTGGAGAACAAGGCCTTATGATGAGTCACTGTGTGTGCCCCTCCCCCTCCTCTGGACTCTCTGCTACTCTGCCAGCTAAAGCCTCATTTAGCCTACATTTGCTGGAAGGACCAGTGTGAATTTTGACAGCATTTTTTTTCATAGTCTGGGGCGGGGGGGGGGGGGGGGACGACTTATTTTAGTCATCTGAAATGTTTTAGTTGACTGAACACCATCAACTTTTAGTCGGCTAAACTCTAGTCTTTCCTCTCTTCCTGGCCCTCGGGTTTCCCGTCTCCCCGCTACACTCTCCCATCTGAAATAAATCTAAACAATACAACAAACACAGATAATGGACAGGGCCAATTAGCCTCTGTCGACGTGTGCACACAGTGCGTACGTCAGTAAAGAAATCACATCAGCAGGAATCTATGACGTTCTGGTTGTCATGGAAATGTAAACAATAAACAATCGCAGAAGAAACACGGGCTGGCTGTGGAAGGTTTCAGCTTCTGGAAGGTTCTGGATTGTTGGATTGTAGTGGCGCGCGCACGCACACACGCACAACATGCAATGAGACGTGGATGTCGTCATGTCGAGAGGTGCTCTCTGCCATCTCTGTGACGTTATACTTCCCATTGTCACTGTCTGCTTGGCTCAAGCAGTCTTTTTCTTGGTCTCTCTCTCTCATACACACATTTACTCCTCAATTCCAGTTCAGTAGGACAGTGCGAGTCCTCTGAGAGTCATGCAGGGATTACCGCCTGGCTGACTAATGCACAATGAAATGGAACAACTGCCTTTTTGGACTTCACTTTTTGTGCTACTGGCCTCCAATGTTAGGAATTCCCTCCCAGCATCCGTCCATCAGTCCTAAACACATTACTTGGCTGGCATTGAGTTTGTTCAGCCATAGCCCATTAAGGACTTGGAACCCGTTATGCATTATGTTATACTTTAGCTATTGAAAAATAGCTAAAGTATTTTATGTAAAATGCTTTTATCTAAAATCTTTGCTTCTGTGGGGTCCCTGGAACAACATATTTTCAAATGGGGGTTGGCGGCCAATTACATATCATTGTTGGGATCCTTGACATGAAAAAGTTCTTAGACATGAAATATTAACCACCGTTTGTCGGTGGTCACCTAATCATTAGGATTAAGGCCTATTCATATTATGAATAAGCCTTGATCCTGTTCCTTACGAAATCATGGACCAGACTGAATTATACTGCAGAACGCTTCACAGAGCAGCTTCTCTTCTGAAAATAAAATTAGAAATGCACTCTGTCCAGCTGCCAACTTGCGCCTTGCACACAAGTAGGATGGCCTATGTGTTTTTTAGTAGGCCACACACAGCGCCCAAGTACGGCTACTAGTAACTAATGTCTATTACAACTGTTTGTTTCGTCACCATCAACAGCCAATAAGGGACCACCATTCATACCCCAACATACATACCAGGGCTTGACATTAAGGCTTGTCTGGGACGTCTGGAAGTAATAAATCTTTCCGGACAAGACACTAAAAACACTGTAATGAACTGTGTTACTCTTGTGAGACATTCCCGTGCCCTCCTGGTTGGCTGTCCTTCGTATGAGGATGCTTACCTCAGCAATTATGATGTTAGTAGATGGACAAGAATTGAGAGAACAAACACAAAAGCAGCCACCGCTACAACACCAGAGCAACCATGGTAACATTTGAACATGGCACATTGACTAGATTCCCTTCCAAACCACGTATTTTTAGAACACTGGTAAGCCACATTCTGTATTCTTGTTAACTATGTATTTTTGTCTGCCTTAAAAAAAGAAAGTTAAATGGCAAGACTCAATACCTTTTGTGAAGCTAAAAACCGAGTAAGTAATTTTAAATGTTAGCGTTGGTGATTCAGAAAGGTACATCACTTCATGCCTATTTTTGAAAAATCTGTGTTAATCTTTTTTTTAACACAAATCTTCTCTGAGAGTCCCTGGCACAAGACATTTTCAGATGGGGGTCCGCGGCTAAATACATATCAATCAGTAGCTTACATAAATAAATATCTACCAAATCAATAGTTCTCTAACTTTTTCGGTCCTCGTCACGAAATGATTTGAGAACTACATATTTTGGATTCTATTTATAGAATTGGCCTCAGGTCTTAATGGGTTAAGAGAGACTGGTAGCATTGCTAGTGAGCGTCCCGATGCTCAACGAATTAACTACTGAAATTCAGTAGTCTTTCCTCCCCCATCCTCGGTCTCCGAGTGCATTCTTTTGAGTTTAATAAGGCATTGAACTTTTCTCGGCACCTCACTCAAAATAGCACACTCAGTGCCACACAGTTCAGCATTTCCTGAGTCTCTGAGTCTGCGCTGGGCCCATGCCTGCATAAACGCACCCCCCCCCCCCCACACACGCACACACACACACACACTCCAGGGGAACAGAAGAGGGACTTTTTTGGATTGAGAGAGAGGAAAAACAAAGAAAAAGATTTTAACTACTTCAAGCCCTACTGTCTGGAAATTTTCCAAATATGTTTAGAAAAATACCTGATCTACAAGCTCACAACGTGTTGCAGTGTCACCGGTTGCAAGCTTGTAGATCGGCAAATGTTTTTGACAAAAGATCTTCTGAAATGTTCACCTATATAATGACGAGCCCCTAAATATAGCAACGCCAGGTTTTAATGTGGTTAAAAGCGAAGATGACTCAAAAAGATGAAATGGATGGGATAGTGACAGGCGGATAACAAAAATGCTTTAAATGAGACATTTGAAGATGGAGAGAGAGAATGAGTCAGTGGGTTGGGTTAGATCAATCGCCCGCCTGCCGTTTTAAGTTTTGCTCCAGGAGGGGAGGGGAGAGGAGAGGAGAGGAGAGGAGAGGAGAGGAGAGGAGGGGTTGGTAGTAGATGTGAGTGACTCCCCATCCTTATACGGTCACATGCAGCCCTGGCACGAACACACACACACACACCGAGCCGAGGCCGGGGAAAACATGCTCATTTAGAGCTTACATAAACACACCACCTCCTCCTCCCAGCCAGGGTTAGAGGAAGGGAGAGGAACGCTGTGGAATTCCACAAAGAGGGAGTGCAGTCGAGACATTCCTGGGCTCTTTGGAAGAGCGTCTGAGTCCGAGAGTCAGTGACTCTCTCTCTCTCTCTCTCTCTCTCTACTCCTCGCAAAACGTCAGGCCTGAAAAAGGCGAAACTCTGGCCAATATCGGCAGCCATTCCTTTCCTTCCTATACCTGCTGCAGGTTGGGGGGGTGGGGGGCTTGGCAATAGTGGGAAAAGTACTTTCATTTTTGATGGGGTGCTAGCCCGTCCTATGTCCAGCTTTGAGGGTTTGTGTAAATACAAACATTGAAGACAAAAGTGAGGACAGAGCTCCCGCTCCGGCCTATACTCACTGCGTGAAGCCTGGCGCGAACATCACACCTTCCTCTTCAAATGAAACCTCTTCCCTCCTTTGTCCCTTTTCCATTCACTGTTACCCTCACCTCTCAAGAACAGCTTCTGAGCTGCGCTACTGAATCTGTCAGCAGGAGCATTCAGAACGGGTATGCATTGAGGATGAGTGGAATTAACACGTATAGGCACCCCACCGGAAGAGGAGGGCTGAGGGCGGACCAAACTGTTATCCACGTTGTATTGGGCGCTGCCAGGGAAACAAACAGCAGAGGGCACTGTTTTTTAAGGGCGCTAGCCCCTCCTATGCCCAAGTTTGTGTGTACAAACATTGACACTTTTATTGTCAATGGCAAATATTAAGACGTGTGTGGACAAAAGCTGTATATAGGAGGGTATATAGAGGGTATATAGAGCGCGCTGGCGCTTTGGCATGGGGGGGGGTTAGATTAAAGCAATGAGCCACAAGAGGTCTCAGGTTACCGTGGATTTTATAATGGCTGAGAGGCGTAGGTGTCGGTGGAGGGTCATCAGGGGTCAGTTTTATTTGCAAGGACCCCCTTAACTCTGAGAGTGCACAAATAGACCCTCACTGGTCCATTTGGTTCCATTTGTACACTCTCAGAGTTACAGACATCTTGGTCATTCAGGACTATGTATTTCTGGTCATATTATTGTCCACTCATTTTGTATGTCCGTGGCAGAAATGGAATTTCAACAATAAATGTCCACCACAAAGCCAGCATGACGATGACCCCCCTGGTTGCGCTGTAAAACGTTTAGTGACCTCCAAAGCCTATTCACTTCTGTCTTCTCTCACCTCCAGGCGACTCGTACGACGTGTGTGCCATCTGCCTGGACGAGTACGAGGAAGGAGACAAGCTGCGGGTCCTGCCATGTTCTCATGGTGAGAAGAACACACAGACCTCTCTGTAGCCGGGGGCAGAAACCTCCAACTGTCAACTGTGGGGGTCAACTGTTTGTCTTTGAACTTTAAGTATACAATTTAATTGCTCACTTAGTGGATCATTTTTTAAGCCTCATGTAAGAAACAAAATTCACACCCAAAACAAAAAAGCGGTGCGTACACCAGTTGTTAGGGGTTCTGTAACTCAGAGTGTCCAAATGGACCCTTGGAAACTGCAGTGTTGATTTTGTCAACTAAAACTATCATGAAAAATGTTCAGGCACCTTTTTTCCCTGACGAAAATGAAAAAATAAACTAAGCTACGATGACTAAAACTATGACTAAATAACTAACAATTTGCCAACAAATAAAAAGCTAGACTAAAAGGGACTAGTGCAGAAGAGATCCAGTGGATCTAAAAGAAAAGTCATTTTCTGCTTGGTTGGTGCTCAGGTGTTGCTCTCTGAAAATAGCAGATCTTCAAGCTCACGTCGTTGCAAGCTTGTAGATCGTCTATTTTCAGAATGCAACCAAGTGTAAATATTATTATATAATATTTTCTTCAACTAAGTCAACTGTAGTCGACTAAACTAGAGTAACGCTAAAACATTTCAGATGACAAAATAAAACTAAATGTAATTTTATTCAAAAGAACTGACTAAAACCAAATCAAAGATTTATGTCAAAATCAACACTGGGACACTGTCACTGTCACAGAGACACTGTAGATCCTTGAACTGACATATTGTGGTCCGTAGGCTCAACATGCAGAATAAAATAAAGGGCCTTGATATGAAAAGAGGTTGAAAACCACTGGCCTAGACCCCTGGCTCCTGACCCCCTCCTTTCTCTCTCTCTCTCTCTCTCTCTCTCTCTCTCTCTCTCTCTCCCTCCCCCCCACACACACACAGCCTACCACAGCAAGTGCGTAGACCCGTGGCTGACCAAGACCAAGAAGACGTGTCCCGTGTGCAAGCAGAAGGTGGTGCCGTCCGCCGGCGACGACGACGACGACTCGGACACGGACTCGACGAGGACGGAGGACGCCGAGAGCGGCCCCGAGCACGAGGACAACGCGTCGGAGAGCACGCCACTGCTGCGCTCGCTGGCCTCCACCAGCGGACACTCGTTCGGCACCATGTCGGGGGGCGGGGGGGGAGGAGGCGGGGGAGGAGGGGCGTCCCGCCGCGGCTCCTCGGACGGGGGCGAGCGGGAAGGAGGAGGGGAGGAGGAGGAGTCGTCTTCGTACGAGGACGACGAGCTGGACAGCAGCGACGACAGCGAGGACGAGGTGACCGTGGAGACGGTGGTGGTGCAGCTCTCCGGCGGTGACCCCCACGACCACCACGACCTTGACCGCCACCTGCCGCCGCCACGTGCCTGATTGGTCGATTCGGTTGATTTTTGTTTTGACTGACTGTGCTGGTTGGCTGGCTCGGCCGACGGTGGCGTATTAAGCTTGAAGCAGCAGAGACTCAACGTTGGGGTTGTGAATTATATTATAGGTTTCTGGTCTAGAGGGGCGGGTCGCGGCTGAGATTTTGCGCACGCCCTGATTGGTTCACCGATCTGTCCGTCAGCCCTGGTCCCTCCTCTCCCCCCCTAGTGCAGCGCTACGTAACATAATTTGGAGCGACGCCCACCCGGAAGGGTTGACTCCCACTTCTAGACCAGAGCGGCCACTACGTTTCCCCAGGCTTTCATTTTTTGCGCAGACGAAAATGAAAGCCTGGGTTCCGAGGCTAGGGTTGTGAATAAAACATGGATTTGTTGTTGACTTTTTATCTCTCTCTCTCTCTTCATGTCATTGTTTAAAAACGTATTTTGATGTACGCCACCGGACCCCAAACATTAGAATATGTAGAGGGTGATAAAATGTCTGTCAGCTGTACATGAGTAGGTTAATTAGCAGAGGTCTGACTGACAGGCTGACGCTGAAATGTACACTAGAGCAGTGGATCTCAACCTGTGGGTCGGGACCCCCAGGGGGGTCCATACATGATTTTTTTTTTTAATTTTGTTTGGGGGTGGGGGTCCCAACATGACAGTGAAGTGACAATTTAAGGACTTTTAAAACCTTATTTTAATACCAAAATAAAGGAACGAGAAAAGACTATTAGTGCATCAACACTCAACAGTAATAAACAAATTAGACTTAGACGAACTGGTCAAACATTGGCCAAATTGTCAAATACGGTACTATAAGAAAGAGGCAAAAGTTTAGAAAATAGCAGATATTTTAACTGTGGAACAGAGTCAAACGATATTGAATGGTTAACTCCTACAATTCCAAGTCCGTGTCAAGAGTGTGAGTACACACAGTTCAAATATGATTATTTGGAGGAGTACCTAGTTCAAGTATGATTATTGGGGGGGGAAGCTTGAGAACCACTGAAGTAGAGAGTCATACTGTATTCTGGTTGTTCGGTAGGGGGTGAAGAGTTGCCCAAACTTTTTAGCCCGTGTCCCAAAAGGGAGATTTCACGTCTCCCCGGGACCCAAACCCACGAAAACCTTTCCCTTTTTTTGAAATAGCAATTAAAAACTAAAATGTGGGAAACGAAAACATAAATAAATGGACCCATAAAATGTCCCACAAATGGGTCCCGACCCGGTGTTTGGGAACCAGTGCTCCACGGGTTGCGGTAACTGTATTCTGGTTGTCATCGTAACTGTAACTGTGAGGCCCCATACACACATACAGAACACGTTCTGTGTCTTGTTTGTGTTTGATGGCCGCCACAATGTTTTTTTCCCCAATGGGAGTCACACGGTTTGACCAAACATTTTTGTTTGACGGGCAGAACACAGCCATCAAACACAAATGTTTGGTCAAACCACGTGACTCCCATTGGACAAGCATTGCGGCGGCCATTCAGACCGTAGGACGTGTACAAACATCATTATCTAATCCAACCGTTGGATCCAGTGGACGTGTATACACGTCATATCGCTATCGATATCAAACAAAAAACAAAAAAGTAAGATTTAGTTTTTCTTTCTTTTTTTGGGCTGGCCTCTCCTGCACCATACTCCTTGCTGTTTGTGCATGCGTGCTGCCGTTCACTTCCTTGTTCACGGCTCAGAAAGAATGCCTCATATCTCCTAATCTAGGGAGCTCTCTGATTTTGACCAGATGGGCATAACTTCTGTCTTCATTTCTGACTTCAACAAGCATCTTGTTTGGAATATTAACGCTTCTAGAGAGACTTTAGCGTTTATTTTGAAGAACATCCTGGCACTAATTGTGTTAAACACAGACAAGACACAGAGCATGTGTTTGATACGTGTGTAGGAGGGCCTGAGTGTGTATGGGGCCTAATGACGCGAGCTTCCGACGTCCTGGACACTCATGTCCAGGACAACAACAAAAAAACACACGAGCGAAACCAGATGTGTATATAGATGTATAGAGATCGCCACAAAGCTACATCACCGTCATCACTTTAAGTAGCATTGTGTAGCCTTACGTGTCTGTTTTTGAAAGAAAAGAAAAGTGAGGTCCCATGTACTGTACATACATGAACGTAATCATGCGGCGTAAAAAAAGACGTTAATCGTATGCAAGTATGCAGCATCTTTTCTTTTTTTTGTAAAATCGAACTTAAAGGAGAATTCCATGCTAGAAGGCTTTCTTACCTTTGTAGTCGTTACGTCCCCACCAAAGAGGTCCAGGTGTTTTCTTTTGCAAAAACTCCTTATTGGCTATTTCCCCTACCATAAGCCCTCAATGAATTGCATTGAATTGAATGGGAATTGAATGGGGCTATGGGGTGTTGTGCTAATTCGCTTATTTCCGTCGAAATAAGTAGTAAAGTGTGCCGCTTGGGATATTATTTACATTATGAAGAGAGGATATATACAAAAGAAATGTTAGGGCTTATGGTAGGGGAAATAGCCAATAAGGAGCTTTTGCACAAAATAACACCTGGACCTCTTTGGTGGGGACGTAACAACTACAAAGAAAGGTAAGAAAGCCTTTTAGTATGGGATTCTCCTTTAAGTTTTTATGTGATATATATATATATATATATAAACAAAAAAAGAGGACTTAAGGTCCCTGCATACTGCTGCGTTTTTCGGATTTTTAGCAGCGTTTTTCCGCAGGTTTTCCGAAAAACGTGTCCAGTCTGCAAGGACCTTCATGGTTTTGCCAATTTATTTCTATATAGCCTGAGATCAAGGAACCTTGTTGCTTTCTTTGTTTTGTGCCACAGGTGATGTTTCGAGAGGCACTGGGTTTGAAAACTGATGTGCTCTGAGTCTGCACACAGCCAAAGGTTGAGTTACTGTTGTTGTGTGTGCAGAGCTCTGTTTTAATACAAGTACATACTGTACGAGTCATGTGTAATACTATAGGTGAAGGGCTTGAGTCACTTCTGTGGAGCGGTTTTAAGTACATACGAGTCATGTGTAATACTATAGTGAAGGGCTTGAGTCACTTGTGTTGAGCGCTTAAATCGTGTTGTCCGCGTTTTGTACGAAGTATGGCCGATGTCGGCGTTCATTTTGGTTCTACTCTTGTTTCAGTCACCTCCCCCATACAAGGTGGTGTGTCGTTATTGGTTGATGGTTATAGGGCCTTACGATACGCATTTTGGGTGGACCTAAAAAAATCATTTAAATATTTTTATTTTAAGTAGTACATCGTTGCTGTCGGGCAGAAACCTTATTTATTATATCTCCCTGTTTTAACTTGTTTGTGTTTTTGTTTTTTGTTTGTAAATGAATGCCCTACAAAAGCATCAAAAGTATAGCAGACATGCAAGCTTCAAACTTGATACTTGATACTTTTGCTGTTTTTTTATTTGAATCGTGAAAAGTAACCGTTTTGAACGTATGAGGTTTCCACCCGACGGAGACGGAATTCAAGACCTTTTTTGGCTTTCTTCTTCTTCTCTTCTAACACAAACTTGGTAAATTAAGTTGATAAATTCCCATTGCCTTTCTTTTTTTCAGTTGCATTTGTCTCGTTAGTTTTTATGCTCACCTGTCTGTATTCTAATTTCACTTCATTAAAAGGTTTAAAATGACTTCTGACCTCTGGATCATACATGGGCAACTGGCGGCCCGGGGGCCACATGCGGCCCCCACCTTCACTTCACCCATTTAGACCGTACGTACGACATGTGGACTGGCGGCCCGGGGGCCACATGCGGCCCCCACCTTCACTTCACCCATTTAGACCGTACGTACAACATGTGGGAACGTCATAACTAATCCAACCGACGGGTTGCTATAGGATGTGTACACATGTCCTAGTGCATTTTCATTGATATCAATCGATATTAAACTTTTTTCTTTTTTAGTTTGCCTCCAAGGCCACCATACTCCTTGCTCTTCGCACATCCGCGGTCCCGTTCACGTCCCTGTTTTACCGCTGCAGAAAGAATCCCTCGTATCTCCTAATCTAGGGAGCTCTCCGTGGTTTTGACTTCTGACCTGCCTCTCGTTCAAAATATTTTTGCTTGCTTACCTTGCTATCATTGATAGCAAGGTAAGCAAGCAAAAATATGTCTCCAGATTTTTGTCCGGAACGGAAGGGGGGGCTTTACAGAGTAAAAGCGGCCATATCTTCCCGGCACCCCGAGCTTCTATTTTGTGTTTTGGGCGCTGATTGTGTTAATGTGGCCCTCAGGTTAATAGCACTGCAGAATACTTACTGATATATTATTGATTTCAGCTGTTACAATTCCAATCATGTGGACATGACCCGCTTTAACTACTTCAGTCTAAATTAGTAGCTAAATAATGTAAAATAAAAATAGCTGAACCACCCAGCTGGCTGATTACTGAAAAACCTATGATTCTGTCAGTGGTGCTATACCTTTTTCATGTCAAGGACCCCCAGAATTATCTGTATTTGGCTGCGGACCCCCACGTGAAAATATGTTGTTCCATTTTAACCTATGACGTGGTCCTTGAGGGGGTTCCAGGTGGTCCCTAGATAAATGATGGAACTCTTGAGAGTGTAAAATGAAACCAAATGGACCTGTACGGGTCCATTTGGTTTCATTTTACGCTTTCAAGAGTTGAATTATTGTTAATCATTCTCCACGGAAGATAATAGGATGGGACCTACGTCTCCGCCCCGAATGGATTTCGCTGTGTCTCACATTTGCATTACTTAATTTGCAAGAACGCTACACAATTAGAGAATGTAGAAGAATTGTTATTATGATCAATGTTTGCCTGTTATCTCTCCTAATGGTACCAACATCAATACAGCGTAGAATTGTGGACAAAATATTATGCAACAACATATTCAAAGTGTTGGGTCAGAGAGGCTAAATCTCATCAAACACGATTTGATGAGATTTAGCCTCTCTGACCTGTCCGTGGCTCAAATGCAGAATAAATAATGGCCCTTGATATGAAAAGGTTTGAAAACGGGTTTTTCATATCAATGCACATTATTTACTCAGCATTTGAGCCACGGACCACCATTTGATGACATTTAGCCTCAGATCAGACCCAAAACTAAAGAAAATGTTCTTATCTTTGGATAATATTTTGTTTTTGTCCACAATTCCAATGCTGTATTGATGTTGGGTACCATAGGAGAGACTACAAGCAAACATTGATAAAAAATAACAGATATTTTACATTCTCTAATTGTGTAGACTTCTTGTAAATTACTTCTTGTAATAAGTAATGAACAATAACGTGACTCTTAAGAGTGTAAATCGAAGAATTGGTTTAATTTTAAACTCAAGAGTTTAAAGATCTATAAGGGTCCATTTTGGTTAACAACTTTCCATAATTTAACTGCATGGGGACCGCCTGGAACCCCCTCAAGGACCTCTGGTTGAAAACCACTGCTCGAGACGTGTAGTTTTAAGACTCCATCAAGACTAAACTCTATGGGCTGTATTTTGCGTGTCTTAAGTACCAGGTCTTATTCCCTAACTTGAGTAAACTAAAGACCTGGAGGCGTGATCAATGCTCTTTGGCCACTCAGAATAGCCAAATGGCATTGACCACGCCTCCAGGTCTTTAGTTTACTCAAGTTAGGGAATAAGACCTGGTACTTAAGACACGCAAAATACAGCCCTGAATGTCTATTTATCCTATCTCTGTATGAGAACACTGAGCTGTAATCATGTGACATAGTGCAGTGGTTCTCAAAGTGGGGTCCGGGGACCCCCAGGGGTCCTTGAGGGAGTTCCAGGGGGTCCCCAGCTAAATGATAATTAGGAACCATATGGACCCTTATGGGTCCGTAACTCTGAGAGTGTACAAATGGTACACTCAGAGTTAAATTAACATTGATTTTGCAATATAAATTGGGGTTCCCAGAGATAGAAATGCCATTAAATGTCGGTCCGTAGACTAATGCATGTCAAACTGGGGGTCCTTGAAATTAAACGGGTTGAGGATCTCTGCTAGAGCCGTAAAAATATTCTCTTCTCGTCCGTGCGCTAATAAATGTCAATTTGGGGGTCCTTGGCATGAAAACGTTTGGGAACCACTGACATAGTGCATATAACCTTCATCATTATGATTGTCCCTTGGCTCACTGAGGGCGAAAGATACTGTAACTCCAATACACCAATACAAATGATGACGCGCGCAGACACTTCAGAGGGTTTCCCTCCCCGCCCCGAGCATTGCTGTGGCATAATAGCTGCATCCATCCAGGATGAGATCATTCTTAAACCTCGCTCCAGTATTAGTTACATATTTTTGTAACATCAACAAAAGGCAATTCAAGCGGAGCACTTCTGCTTTAGCCTTAGAGGCTGAAGGCAACCTCCTGACCAATTACACAGTCTGTTACTCACACTCCAAACACAATTATCACCTCTTACAGCTGTGGGTTTGCTTTGCTTTGAGACCCTGAGGCCCAGTGTACAAATTGCTTCGGAATCGGTAGTTCTCAAACTGTTTCGTGCTGCCAAGGACCCCCAGAATGATATTATATTTGGCTGCGGACCCCCATCTGACAATTCAAACAATTTCAAGATTTTTCAATAATGTTCAAAGGTATAGCAGATGCTGCTATTTTTTTAGAACCAATGTTCAAAATCACAGGAGTCTTCTGATAAACATGTTGAGAGATATATGGAAGAAACCACCTAACTCCAAAACGTTCATTTTTCAGGAAATGAAGAAAAAACCCATCCAGCTCAAGTGGAGGTTTCTGTCGAGGTGCTTTTTAATACTTTTCATTGTTTCAATATTTTTTAAATCAACACACCGTAAAGGGTGTTCAATAGCACTGATTTATGGAACCAAAAACATTTCTAAACAACGGGTGGAGTTAGGAGGTTTTTGTCGAAGCGCTTTTTTATACTTTCCACTGGTTCAATATATATAGAGGGCACACACACACACCACAAAGTCTGGTTGGAATAAATTTATTTGATCTGTCTGTAAACAAGGTGATAAATCAATTAATGGCATTTCTTGGTTTTATGCAAATGAACTCAGATGCGTTAAAGAGACTGTATCCCAGATGTAAGAAAAATAAAGAGGTGATGGTGGGGGGGGATGAACAGAAATAAGCAAAAATGAAAATAAAATAAAAACAGTATCGTTTTAATGGGTACACACATCCCACAAGGCCTATAACATGGGAGCTGTTGACTCTGTGATGTCCCTTAAGAGGAAAGAAGGGGGGGGGGGGGGGGCAATGAAATGACTCCTTTAGTGTTGGACAGCAAAAAAAACATCCATCCATCTCACAATGAACAGCGAGATTTCTCTCTACGTTTATGGCACGAGGATACACACAGGATCTTTTTTGTTTTTGTTTATTTGTAGTGATTCAACGTGACAACCAGCGAGTGTCCTTCATTATTATTCCAACCAATCCCATCTCCCGTTGTAGTGTAGTGTTTGTTTTCTATACTTTTCGATGCTGCTCAAGTTCTTCTTTTTTGTTTACGATTTAAACACGCAAAAAGTACCGAGCTGCTACTGTTGATGACTAAAAGAGTTAACAAGGCAATTTTATTCCACAGTTTTGTTTTTGTCACAGAGCATGTTTTTTTGTTTTTTGTTTTTTACAAATGCAGTAATCAGTTGTTTTTTTGCTTAACAACAAAAACAAAACAAAGAAACGCAAACACGGTTGACGTAAGACTGCAGATGACCTTCATAGACAGACCCTGTCCTATAGGACCTGGTAATAATGACCTTCATAGACAGACCCTGTCCTATAGGACCTGGTAATAATGACCTTCATAGACAGACCCTGTCCTATAGGACCTGGTAATAATGACCTTCATAGACAGACCCTGTCCTATAGGACCTGGTAATAATGACCTTCATAGACAGACCCTGTCCTATAGGACCTGGTAATAATGACCTTCATAGACAGACCCTGTCCTATAGGACCTGGTAATAATGACCTTCATAGACAGACCCTGTCCTATAGGACCTGGTAATAATGACCTTCATAGACAGACCCTGTCCTATAGGACCTGGTAATAATGACCTTCATAGACAGACCCTGTCCTATAGGACCTGGTAATAATGACCTTCATAGACAGACCCTGTCCTATAGGACCTGATAATAGTTAGCTTAAAGCTGTCACATACACGTGATTTCTCTGCTTAGTGTTTTACCTTCATCTGGAGGAAAAATAATAATTACAATGAGGCCAGAGGTGCGACTAAAATTGGTCCTATAAAAATAAAAAGGAGAAGAAAAAAAATCGAACTGGACACACTCCAGTTGGGAGTTGCTGGGATATCTACCGTCCAACAAAACAAATGGCAGCCTTTAAAAAAAATTAAAACTGAAAATATATTACAGGAGCTGGCAAACAATAGTTTTAAGTGCCTGAGAGCCGTTGTTGTTGTTGTTGTTGATGATGGAATGTCCGTGGGGGGGGGGGGGTTGGTTAGTTCATGAGGGGGGTCTTGTGTAAGCCGGAGAGGTCGAGAGGTCATGATGGCGGCGAGGGGCCGGGCGGGCGTCATCGGGACGAGACTCTGCCTTGCGACGATGGCGGCGGCGGCGATGATGATGTCAGCTCTTTGTGTGTCATTCGCCGATCAATAAGCCAAACTTGATCCGAGCGCAGCAGCCCCACCCCCACAGATTCTTTACTACTCAGTATAAAATAGTGTTGGGTTGGTTGAAGAGGAGAGGTGGGGGGAGTTAGAAAGGAACTTTAGTAAGAGAGGAGAGTAGTGGTTGATTAATGATACGAGGAGGGAGCGACCATCGGTCTCCTCCTCCTCCTCCTTGGTACTTATCAAGTGTTAACCTACTGTATGAGCAAACAGGATGAGAAGCGATGGGGGGAAGAGAGAGAGAACAGACTGCTTTGGCAGTAGCTACAGGGGAGTGTGGGCAGGGATGGATGGGGATTGGGTGGGGGTTAGAAGGGACAACAGTATGCTCTAAGATATGCATGCGGTCTCCCCTCCCGGACATGCTCTAGTAAAAAGGAAGACAATTATGATCTTGGTTTTCTTTTTACCGCTCAAGTGCTCCAAAAGAAAGGCAATCGGCTGCTCATAATAAGAGGGAGATTCGACTACCAGGCAGCAGCATTATAATAATAATAATAATAATAATAATAATAATAATGAAAAACGAACTAATAATCTCAACCCACAACTTCCAATTATTATTTAAAAAAAAAAGGTTCCTTCATATTTTATTTCTTAAACATTTAGCATTTCGTCACTGAGCGTTTTTCTTCTTCTCTTTTTGGCCAGAATGGGCGGCTGGTCTTTCTTGGTAAATGTAAGACTCATGATGTTCCCGTTTAAACAACATCTTCTTAGCCATGGTGCAATAATAATAATAACAGTGCTAGAATAACAGGGAATAAGAGAGTACACACAGCGTGAATGCATCAAGATGTCTTCTTTAAGAAATGAGAGAGAGAGAGAGAGAGAGAGAGAGAGAGAGGAAGGAGGAGAGGAGGGGCGGATGACAAAAAAATACAATACAGGGAAACCAAAATGAGGTGGGGGGAGGGAGGGAGGGAGGGGGTAAAAGAAGGAAAAAGTAAACTACCGACTACAGAAGTTGGAAGTAGCGTGAAAATGCAACGAGGTGGTATAAGGGGGGGTGAGCTGGGTGGGTAGAGAGACTTCTTTAGTATCCAGATCTCCTCAGGTAGTCAGCCATGCTAAACGCTTTCTTGTTGAGCTGTCCTCCGTGGATACCTTCCTTCCCCATGACTACAACCATTACTGGAGCGCAAACACACGCACGCACGCACGCACACACACACACACACACACACAAAGGACAAACAAAAAAAAACAACAGAAATGAACAGACATATGATGGTATTGACGGACTGACGGACTGACTGACTGACGGTCGGTCTCTGGACAACAAGTAAAATAAAGCTTGTTGTTGTTGTTGTTGTTGTGGGGCTACTATTAGTTGACAACAGAGGCCTGGGCCTATAGTAGGAGTCTTTGCTTAATAACTATCCCAGGACTTTAATTCAAAGGGACTTTTGTTTTAAAAAGGGTCAGGTAAGGGTGGCTGGGGGGAAGGGGCGGGGGGGTTCTTTACAGCATGTGTTTTTTTTTTATTATTGTTTTTTTTATTCATTTTGTATTTTTTTATTTAGTTTTTTGTATTTTCTTTTTGTCTTCGTCCTCTCTCCCTCGACCGCACCGCCACACATAGGCTACAGGTGAAGACTAAACTTTAGAACCCTGAATCCCTTAAGTATTTTGCCATCGAGAATGCCTTCTTATTCAATCCGCCTCCGTGGACCCCTTCTTTGCCCAATACAAAGACCAAGACTGAAAGAAAAGGAGACAGAAAAAAATGACATTTAGAGGAGGAAAAGGTTGTGAAGTTAAAGGAGATCAAACAGGTGAAAAGGAAAAGCTGTTAACAACACGTCCAAACAAAAATAAACACAAGCAGGTGGAGAGACAGGTGGGTAGGTAGGTAGGTAGGTAGGTAGGTAGGTAGGTAGGTAGGTAGGTAGGTAGGTAGGTAAGTAAGTAGGTAGGTACGTCAGGGAGGAAGTCACGGTAAGAAAAGAAGCAAAGTAGGCCTACTTCTATAGTCTAAGTAACCATGAAGCCTAAGCATTCATTTTCTTATCAGGGCTGCTAGCCTTATTGGTTATGGCGAGGCCTTTTATGTATCATTTGGAGCATTTAGCTCCCTCATCTTATAACACAGGCTTCAGTAAAACTTGCAATGCATGTCTTTTCAGAGTTGATACACTCCATTTGAACTAAGATGTATAACTTTTGTGTTGAGAGTATCTCGCTGCTTTCGGGCAGAAACCTCTATTTTTTGTCACTACACTATAGTCACACTATTCACACACAAAGCAAGTAGCAGATCTACAAGCGTTTGAGCTTGGCGGTCAGCTACTTTTGATGCTTTTGAATTTGAATCCTGAAAATAAACAGTTTCTTTCCACGCGACAGAGACGATATTGGAAACACGCTTCATTTGCCAATTTGCGGACTTCCACTTGGGCCTCGGCTTGCACAGCGTCACACTTCAACCAAAGCATGCAGCATCAAGGATCAGGTGTTTTCAGAGAGAAACCTCTAAATATGTCACACAGGCGCCATCGTCGCAAGGTGACAGAAACGTGACGACATAGGGCCGTCACGATGACATTTAAGTTGACGATTAATTGTCACAAACATTGCGATTAACGATTTAATTGTGTTTTTGGCATTGGAAATTGGAACGTTATGAATAGAAATGACAATTCCATTTGCCGTTTAGGATTCGTAATAAATAAATAAAAAGGTGCACAGGGCAGATATGACAAATAACTAAAATATAGAAATTACTGGCATTTTTATATTTTTTATACTTTAGCTGATCTACAAGCTTACAATGCATTGTAAACTTGTAGATCTGCTTTTTCAGCAGATCTACATTGGACACGATTATGACGATTATGACCAAATAATTGTGATTATGTCAAAGAATTACGATTAGACGATTATGTAATAATTGTGACAACCCTACATCCTGGTACAATTACAATTTTGCGGAGACCAAGTGGAAAGAATATAACTTGGTACATCATTGGCTATCAGTGTGATCTACAAGCTCGCAACACGGCGTGTTGGGAACTTGTAGACTCGCTATTATCTGCAATGGGGGAAAGAAGGAGAGAGCCTAGCCTACTGGTACAGACCCCTGTGGGACTCCGGTGAACTAAGCATTATACTGTAGGTTGTAAATGGTTAATAAGCACGAGGAAATTTACTTTACCAGCGTGGCTGTTATATCCTCACTGTCGTGTGGCAACCTCTTATTTACATATTCAAACTTTTTGTTTTCTCATAAATTAACTCTTACTTGGCGTCGCACAAAAAGCATCAAAAGTAGCATAGTTTAAACGCTGCTTGAACCGGCTCGTTTATAGCTTGTATATCTTCAACTTTTGCTGTTTTTGGATTCGAACGGTTTTGGACAAATGAGGTTTCCGCAATGATTAAATGCACCGACCACTTTCACTTGTCTACCATTTTACACGGTCAATGTTCAGAATGGAACAAGACATCTAAATAATTGTCTGCTGACCTCTCGAAATTGGATGGCAATAGAGATGCCCTAAAAACCAGCAACAATGAGGTGTACGGCTGTGCAGATGTTCATGCCCCAACCATGTTTCCACTACCGTTCAAGTTTACCTAGCTGTAATTAACTCCAACGGGGTAGAATGAATAAAGGGGTCAAGCCCTCGTCCTGTGCTTGTTACAAACATGATACACTACACCGTACGCCAGCAGCTGAGAGGGATAGGAAAGTGAATGCTTCTACTCACTACGATCTTCCATCAATTATGCAAGCACCACATACAGCAGCATGCCTGTGATACCTCTCCTCAATACATGTGAGAAAGTTTGAAAGGTGGCACCGTGGTTAAGTAAAATGTAATACTCTAGGGGGGAGGGGGGGGGAGTGATGTAAGTTGGGAGGGAAAGAGTTTGGTGTGAGGGTAAGAAGGGTACGTTAAGTAGGAGGAAGGTGGGGGATACAGTACATGCAGTTCAGGGGCTCAGGGAATTCCGGTCAGAACATCGAGAGATCCGGGTTAGTGGTGGGGAAAGACGGAGACCCTGCCACTGTCACAGACAGTCTGACCTGGACACAGCGCTCTCTGCTAGGTGCAGGGTGCTGTTGTCGGGGGCCCACTTTAAAGGCAACATGAAAACGGACACAACTCGCAGGCAATTTAGTCATTTATAAATTGGACTTGAAACTTCAGTCAGTGTGTTAAGTGCTGTTTTAAAATGTGTTTTTTTGTATATATAATTTATTTTCTTACCCTGGTTGTAGGTCCACTGAAACAACTGAACTACAAGGACACTTAAATATTGTGTAAGCCTACCATCGTAATTTGTAAGCATGCTATCATAATACAATTCATAAAACACTAAGGCCCTATGAAGAACAGTGGTTTAAAATGTAGGACTGAAACTGGCACAGATGGGGGGGGGGGGATCATAATTATGATTTATTTTGATTTGTTACATTGCAGGGAAGACATCGACATCTGAGAGAGGATAATCTGAAGATTTGGTCAAATATATCACGCTCGTGCGAAAGGAAGCAGCATTACAGTTTAACTCTCAATGTTTAACATTTAAATATTAGGAGCTGTGAGCAGCCATTGGACAAGCGCGCCTGCGTGGAGCAGCTAGGGCCTATGGGGGGGGGGGGGGGGGGGGGGAGGGTTTGGTGTCTTGCTCAAGGACATTTCGACCACGGTGCCGGGATGAGTACGGATTGAGCCTTTCCGATTCCCAGGCATCCGTTCTACCTCATGAGGCACGGCTGCCCCAAAGGTTAAGGGGAGAGAAGTGATCATCTGAATCCGTCCTGCAGTTACACCTGCCCGATTTTAAAAGCATTAACGAAACAAGCATGTGTAGCTGCTGTCGTTGTTGGGTTTTTTGCCCTTACAATAACATACAAATTACATTTTGACTGCGACAACTAACACGTGTCATATATTGAGGAAAGGTGCATTCTATGATCTTTTATCTATACAAGCATGCACACATTGCACAGTTGAAGCTCCAAATTGAAATCATACAAATCTAAATGGCACTATCGTCGTCATCAAAAAAACCGCACCGGTTAGCCCACAGACACCGCCGCTTTACCTTTGTTGGCTTTGCCTACGGAAACGTTGTATGTTGGCTCTCCTCCTTGACTCTTTGTCCTGATGTCCATCGTCCAGTCGGTGTCGATATTGAGGCTGTCCCTGATGACCGAGCATTTCTTTTGGCCTAAAGTCATTCCGCTGCAGAAGAACGCCTCTCGATCTTTTCCCACTAAGGTGTCAATTTCTTCACTCTGGGGCAGGAAAGGGAAACAACGGTTCAGATGTTAGGTTATGTGCAGGCACAGGCAGATACGGGCGTCAGCGAGCCAGACGCGAGCCCACGGCCCCACGCAGCACATCCGGGCATTTCCGGCCGTTCCTTTGATATCTTCCGGAGCTTTGAGCAGCTGATGGGCAGTGCGCCGTCAAAGTTCTGATTTTCCAGACGTGTTCTTTGACTATTTGTTGAAATATGGACAGAAGGAGGAATGTACACTACTCACCATGAAAACATACTATTGCACGTGCAATATAAAATATAAATTTTATCCATTTTATAGCCTACACAGCAATATGAATTATGAAAACATTAGTGCACCACCTTGACAGATATGAACACATCATTACATCATTATGAATAGCATTAACCACATAAACCCCCGCTATGCCTATTCTGGGGGAATAAGCCAAAAGATAGCCGGTCTACAAGCTCACAACGCCTCGCAGACAACGTTGTGAACTTGTAGATTGGTTATTTTCATGTGCCTCTTTCTCAGGTATTATTTCACAATTTGGACAGTGTTTGACCATGTTTTATTGTATAGTTTGTTGATTACTTTTGACACCGTAATGGTCTTATTTGCATTTTTGTGGTATTTAAAAGTCCTTAAATTGTCACTGTAGAAATGTGCAGATACACTGTAGGTACACGTGTATACTGTATGCTGGTTTGTTTACGGTTTCTTTTTCTTTTCTTTTTTTTTGGGGGGGGTTTTTTGCCTTTATTGATAGGGTATAGTAATTTAATTAGACTATGCAGGAAAGGGGGAGAGAGATGGGAAGTGACACGCGGGCTAATGGTTTGTTCACTGTCGAGTGAGAAAACAATGTTGCACATTAATCTAATCACCTGTGGACCTCCAAAATCAGGGTCCCGACCCACAGGTTCAGAACCACTGTGGTCTAGCCGGCTACTATTTCGCACCATTTCAAGACCCCAACAGGAATTTAAAAACTGCGTATAGAATCTCAAAGATGTCTGGTCACCCGCCAATGTGAAGAGAGTGGTGTATAGGCAAATCTACTAGTAGGTACAGTTAAATATAGCTGCCATGCGGCTGGTGTTCATTTACTAACTAGACAATATGTAGTCTCTGTACATGGGAGGCTGTTTCTAAGGGAAACAAGGATTCTCAAACTATTTGGGCTTATAGCCTCTGGTTATATATAGGATATGTGGCCTGTGGGAGTCAAATTGGGCCTCTGACTGCTTTGGCAATGGCCCAGACTGAGCAGCAGACATTTCCTTATCAGTCAAAGTAAAGCAATATTTGCACTTTCACTGACCCATGGGGTATACAGTATACAGAGTGAGTCTTGCCATACAAGACAAACAGGCCAACACAGACTATCTTGATAAATGGCACAGCTGTTCTCTCTGTCAGGGCATTAAAATGCTATTATGGTTGAAAATTCAGTTTTCAACAACACCTTATGCTGCAAAAATGTGATCTAATCAGCATTGCCGTCTGTGTTCCTATAGTTTCTCACACCTCTGATTAACACCATGCACATGTTTTGTTGGTGTCTAGAGAGAGTATATCTCTGCTGCTTATAGTGCCTACCGGTTGCAACACTGTATAAATATAGCATTTTACTGTTATTCGACTTTCTTCTATTATGGGCCAGATATCAAGAACTATTAGGTCTGCATCACGTAACAGGGAATGTTGTAACATTCTACAGACTTGCAAACAAAACAAAGTGCTAAAGAAGCAGTTTGATCCAGACAACCTAAAAATAGCACTGAATAAATCACCTATTTTGTGCATTGTATGCAACATTTCCCACATGCCTCTCTCTCTATGGTGATACGATACTGTGTGATGATTCGACAAGCAAAGCTAGCTAGCAGGGCTGTGGGAGAACAAAAGGCGTAGCCCTGCATGAGAAGAAGTGCAGAGTCATACAGCAAAAGCAAAAGCCCCGTCCCCCTTTTTTCCTTCCGGGAAAAAGCGGAAAAATCTGAAGGAATTCTGCCTGAGACTGAGAGCCGAGCTCGCATTATAGTTTAGGTTAGCTGTGCGTCGGTCGGTGTCGCGCTGCCTGCACCCGAAAATAGCCGATTCACAAGCTCACAGCACGTCGCTCCAGCGACGCGCTGTGAGCTTGTAGAGCGGCTATTTTCGGTGCCAAGCATGATAAATCGGAGCCCTTTAAACATGGTGCTAGCTAGCTAATGTAACCAGCACAGCTCTGTTCTCAGGCGCACACAGTGACACAGAAATATACACACATTTAGACCAGAGCTTACATATAAATAATCTATGGTTTTGTAGAATAAGACAGTATACCATCCACTGGTCACGGGGGTGAAGAGAAATCACTAGTATGACGGGCGTTTGTTGCTTATAATTGCTTCAAATAACGGCTATAATATTGACAACGCTATTTTAGGCCTATACGCCGCCTACAACATTGAATTAAAAAACACCATTGTCCAGCTTTTCATTTTCATTTTACAACAAATGTTTGTTTGTTTTGTTTAGTTTTTCTGGCTATAACTATAGTTCTGTAACTTCTGTTGAACAGATAGGCAATATAGGCCTATAGCCTACTTTATATCCACAAAAATCACCTATTTTGACGACACAGCATAGTATATGTGTACCACAGTGTAGACTGTGTTAAGTTTGTTTACATGACCGTTATAACCAACAAATGGGAGGGTTTTCTGGAATGACGGGCTATAAAGTTGCCTTGATAAAACACAATGCATGCAACACAATGTATTTCATACACGTGGTTGTGTATCAACACGGCACATTGTCCAACACTTTAATATATAAAGTTGGTGTTTGTTCATTGCAAACAGACAGAGGCGTGTGAGCCGCGGCGCTCACATCTTCTCCATTAGCGACGCGTCAGTAAAAGAAGAAACCTCGTATCTCCACATTTCAACTTTTTATGTTTTTCTTGTCCTACTTCATCATCATTCAAGAGTGTAAACACAGCATTTGTGAAAATCACAGCACATGTCGCATTGCGACGCGCTGTGAGCTTGTAGAGCTGCTATGTTCGTTATTTTAACATATTTGTTTGAAATAATAATAATAATAAAAAAGGGAACAGTTTTGACATAGCAGGTTTCGAGCCGACAACAAGCAGCGAAATCAAATGAATCAGGGAGAAAAGGGGGAGGCGCCATCTTGGAAAAGTTAAGGGGCGGCAGCAGTGGCCCCGGTCCGGCGGATTCACTAACACCAACTACGGAAACAGCGTAAAAGGCAACAGCGTGTCGCGCGCGCGCACACAAGCGACAACAGGGATGGTCCGTTAGCAGAGCTCTACGCAAACGTCTTAAATTAGGCAGCTAGCGTAGCTAATGATTTTCAATCTGGATGACCGGCATGATTTGAGCGTCAGAGCTAACGGTGTACTGTACTGTAGTGTAGTGTACATGTTACCTAATCAACTCCCCTTACCTCAGCAGTCAGCACACTGTATACCCGACAATTTAACGCATTTTAACGAACAAAGTGAAATAATAACCGGTGTTTATTTAATTTTTTGATCATCTCAATCTACAACAACAGCGTTATATGCCACAGAGTGCTGTCTGGATGCTGTTCTGTTGGAGACATGTTGTGATTTACACTTAGAATGCCAGGCTAACATTGCTACTAGGTAGCGTGGGGGGGAGGGGGGCTATGAAGGTAGTTATATTCTTTAAAGACAAACGAATTGTATAAAAACAGCAGCAACTATGACAACAACATTACTAAAGCATGGATATATGGTGCTGCATGTTCTGCACGAAAAGGTGTGTCAATGCATCTACATGTGTGCGCGTGTGTGTGTGTGTGTGTACAGGTGTTGTATAGATATGTTCCCCGTTCAGATTTGTTCCCCATGATCATGTACCATCAGTTTTCAGTTACAGTTAATAACCGTATAGCTATAACATAATATAGTGATGTTGTGGCAAACTGGTTAAATGGTTGCTGCTGAGTTTACCTTAAAATAAATATATAAGGGAAATATATTATTCGCATTGTTTTTCCCTCCTCTCATATCCGTTAGCTAGGCTGATTGTCCTTATTTAACAATAACATTCCCATTCCTTCACACCCGGTGAATAAAGCGTGTAGTTCCATTCCGTGATTTGGTTTATAACGGCCGGGGTGGTAACAAATCTCTGCACAACAACACCGGATACCATGTGTACCGCACGGCCGAGTCGAGCCGCCTATAAGGGGGTCTGGGCTGCCCCATTCAACAGCACCAAGGCCCTGCTGCTGCTGGCTGGTCTGCTGCAGGGTAGCGCAGATGATCCGCATCCCTCTCTCCTCTCCACCATAACATCCCAGCAGATAGTCGGACATGATAAAACACTAACCGTTATGTTGACAAAGGTACCGCCGGGAAACGATGCCCAGACGTATTTGGCGTCCGCGTACCCAACAATGGCCGCGTCCTGGCAGCTGCCATCAGCCATCAGGGTGTCCACGTAGGTTTGCCAGGACATTCTTTTCTCGTGAATGTGTGAATTAGTTCAAAAGGGGGGGGGGGGGGTTCCGAGGAGCAGGAAGAAGAGGAAGAAAGAAGGGGAAAAAAAGAAAAAAAGGTCTTGATCGTCAGGGATTTAAGTCACACAGGCGTCGGCGGAGCGGTGAAGAGAGTCCGTTTTGTTGATCGTTGTTTTAATTGTATTGTGTGTGTCTGTGTGTCGGATGGATCGGGTTGAAAGGCCTCCAGCAGATCCCCGGCTCTACCGTCACAGAGCTCTGGGCAGGCAGCAGCAGAGAGAAGAGGAGCCCCTGCAATCGGCCAGCGCTTGGGTGTTGTCTTCGTCGGATCACTCCGCGCGTCGCCGCCGCCGCGCACTATAAATACGGGTCGTTGTTCGGTCGCCTCCCGATGCCCTGTCCTCAGCAACCACTGGCACACGCATATAGTGTGCGGCAGTGTTGCCATGTCTGCTTGTTAGGAGCGAATTTGGGCTTATTTTCTTCTGTAAAGTTTCTTGTAAATATTGGTAGTTGCGGGTTGCTGTTTTTTTTCGGGCTTGTTTGAGTTGTTTCTAAAGTGTAGTTGCTTATTAGGGCTTGTTTCCTAATTTCGTTTAAACCAGTGATCCTCACATTTTCATGTGAAGGACCCCCAGATCAGATGAATGTACTTGTGTATGTATTTGTCGTGCAAGGAAGGACCCTCCATCCTACATCTAAAAAATATGTTGTGCCAGGGTCCAGGCCGGGACCCCCATACCAATTTTTTTAATTATGTTCCACATTTGTCACTTTTTTCCAAGATTCTTAAAAATAGCAGATCTACAATCTATTTTCAAATAATAGTCCCTCGAGACATTGATTGATTGAAATATGTATTAACAGTTTGCAGAATTACAGTACATTTCAAGCACAAACTCAATACAAAGACTGTTAACTGTGAGTGGACGACCCAATTAAGCATTACACTTGTTTACAAGAGGGTCCACCATGTTCAATTCATCAACAGACTGTTGACTCACGTGACGTCAACGAAGGAAAAGAGGGCACTGCCGCACTGTTTTTCTTTTGTTTTGCCAATGGGTTTCCAGATTGAACCTGCTCATGTAGCCTAGTCCAGAGTCCAGACGCTTCTTTAGGGCTCGTTTTGTACACCTTGGCTGCTTATTTCCCCCACACTCACACAATATGGCAACATTGGTATGCCGTGTGTGCACGGCGGATGGAGAAAATCTGCTGTTAGATCTAAACGTGTGATACAGTGCCTTAGAGAGAGTGTCTGGTTTTTAAAGTGAACTACTCTAGAGGGCTTTTGTCTGTTCTGTTCTGTGCGATGTTTAACTTTAATACTTGTGCCATGCGGCCATTTCATTTCTAATCATGTTCTCTTTCCTTGGATGAGGGATATATAGCTGTTCCAGTGATACCCCCCTCCCCACCTTTCTTCCTAACGGAGCACATAGGCCTGAGTAGAACATTTTGGGAAAACATGCACTAAAAAGGAATTTGTCAACCAACAAAAAATTCCATTCCAGCTTAGCAGCAGAAGTTGCACTTGCACATAATGGCCTATATGTTCTTTTTTATGACGTATAGGAAATGTAATGTATTTGTAGGTACCTATATTGCACAGTTAAATGAAACCGCTGCCCATAGGCCTAGAGTCTAGACTATCAATCTTGTTGCTCTCAAAGCAATCTGAGAACCCATTAAGGAAAAACAGCGCCCTCGTTTCATTTGAATTGTGAGTCAACAGTGCGTCTCGAGAGACTAATCTCAGAGTGATGCTTGTGCAGACACATTGCATCTATCGACAGATGTCTAGGAACCGTCTTTCTCAGGTGTTGACAAAACCCATTAGTGTGTGTGTGCTGAATTTCCTTTCTGATTAACTGACTGATGACAACAGCAACAACTTGACAAAACCTGTCTATAGGTTGTGTGTGTGTGTGTGTGTGTGTGTGTGTGTGTGTGTGTGTGTGTGTGTGTGTGTGTGTGTGTGTGTGTGTGTGTGTGTGTGCGCGCGTGCATGCGTGTGCGTGCGTGTGTGCATGTGTGCGTGCGTGCATGCGTGTGTGCGTTTCTTCCCTTTGCACACCACTCACTATCACACTCTGTATTGTGATAGTGAGTGAACGCACGCACGCAACTGTGGATCGAGAGTTTTGATTGATTGATTGAAATATTTATTAACAGTTTGTAGAATTTACAGTACATTTTAAGCACAAACTCAATACAAAGACTGTCAACTGTGAGTGGACGACCCAATTAAGCATTACACTTGTTTACAACAGGGTCCACATTGTTCAATTCATCAAAACATTTAAAGACATACAAACATTTAGAGACATACAAATAGACATTTCTATGTAGCTAAGTTCATCATATGGGAAGCAAAAAAGGGAAAAGATACAATATACAGTGAGGGAAAATGGGGTGGGGGGGTGGGGGGGATTCAGATTTTACAGAGGCCAGTTTCGAATTGCAGCCATCCGTAGGTGCCCTTTGAGAGCGGTTTTGAAGGAGTCAAGGGATTCACATGTCTTAATGACTGTTGGTAGGGCGTTCCACATTTTGGTGGCATAGGAGCGAAAAGAATTTAGTCCCTTGTTTGTGCCGAATCTGGGTTGTACATGGTTTGTTGCACTCCCTCTGGTGTTGTGGGTGTGGACTTCGTTTACATTAAGGAAGTATTTAGACAGGTACATGGGTATCTTGGTGGTGTATCGAATCTTGTGGACCAGACCCATTGCAAGATGCTGTACTCTGTCGTCGACCCTAAGCCATCCCAGCCAGTCAAAGTGGGCAGGGGTGAGGTGGGTTCGGGGGGTGAGGCCAAGTAGGAGCCTGACCAGTTTGTTTTGGGAGGTCTGGAGCCTTGTTTTAAGGGCCTTTGAGGTGCTGTGGTACCAAGAGGTGGATGCATAGTCAAAGAAACCTTGTACGAGGGCTCCTGTTAAGGTCTTCAAGGTGTTTTTGCTGACCAGTGAGGAGATCCTGTAAAGGAATCTTGTTCTTTGATTGACTTTTTTGATTACGTTGGTGGCCATCTTATCACCGGAAAGATTGGCCTCCAGGATAGAACCTAGGTAGGTAATTTGATCTTTTCGTGTGATAATATTGTCACCCACTCTAACCAAGAAGCCATCTGCCTTGCTGAGATTACTATTTGATCCGAAGAGGATGGATTCAGTTTTTCCCAGGTGTAAGGATAGTTTGTTATCAGCGAGCCAGGTGCAGATTCTACCGAGTTCAGAGCTGAGGGTCTTTTCAACCTGCAGTCTGTTCCTGTCCGAGACCAGCAGTGCTGAGTCATCTGCGAACAGGAACAAGCTGCAGTCACAAGCTGAAGTCATGTCGTTAACATATATTAGGAACAGTAAAGGCCCTAGTATGCTTCCTTGTGGGACGCCACAGCTCACTGGGAGGGGAGGGGACAGTGTTCCGTTCACCTCCACCATCTGTTCTCTCCCCTCCAGGTAGGATTGCATCCAGCTCACTGATGTGCTATCAAAACCAATAGCTTTAAGCTTGTTAACCAGTATAGAGTGGTTCACGGTGTCAAAAGCCTTTTGGAGGTCCAGCATGACCATGCCGCAGTATTTTCCAGCGTCCACCTCGTGTTTGATGTGGTCGCTCAAATAGAGGAGGCATGTGTCAGTGGAGTGGGATGTTCTGAAACCAGATTGGAACTCGTACAGCAATTTATTAGTGGCAAGATACTTTTCAACCTGTTCATAGACTATTTTTTCCATCACTTTCGAGATGGAGCTTAGAATAGAAATAGGGCGGTAGTTGCCGGGTTCTAATTTACTCCCTTTTTTGTACAAGGGGGTTACTTTGGCCAGTTTAAAATCTTGGGGGACCTGTCCCTGTTTGATGGAGAGGTTAACTATGTGGGTGATGACTGGAGCTATGGAAAAGGCTGAGTCTCTGAGAAATTTGGAGGGGATATTGTCATGGCCAGTGGAGGACGTCCCACACCTGCTACCTACGTGGACGTACTAAAGAAAGATGCTGGTGCAGAAAGCACAAATGAGCTGGCCAGATGTATGGAGAACCGAGATGACTGGAGACGCCGATGGAGGGCTCGTCTGAGGACGACGTAGAGAGATAGTCAAATAACACCATAGGTGAGGACATTCTTATTTTCACCATTAAAGCCTGTTTACAGGTGTTGCCGACCAAGTTCAACTTGGCAACCTGGTGGCTGGTACCCATAATAATAATAATAGCTCAGATTTATATAGCGCTTTTCTAAATACCCAAAGCGCTTTACATGGGAACACCAGGAACAGATTTTATTAAGAAAAAAGATCAAAGTAAAAACATAACAGATACAGGGTTAAAAAGATAAAAAGATAAACGAGACCTCAACTGGGGAAGGCTATTCTGAAGAGGTGGGTTTTAAGTGAGGTTTTGAAAGAGAGGAGAGAGGGAGCAGCTCTGAGATGGTTGGGGAGTTCATTCCAGAGTTTGGGGGCCGAAACATAAAAGGCCCTGTCCCCCCAGGTACGGTACTTGGCCTTGCGGACCTTCAGGAGGTTGGCTTCACTGGACCTGAGGGAGCGGGGGGGGACACATTATGGTTCAAGAAGAGAGCTTTGTAGGTGGTGAGCAGGATTTTGTAGTGAATTCTTTGTTTGACGGGAAGCCAGTGTAGGTCGTGGAGGACGGGTGTGATGTGGTCTCTGGAGCGTGTACTGGTGAGCAGGCGGGCAGCGGAGTTTTGAACGTGTTGTAGTTTGTTGAGGACTTTGGAGGTGGTGCCATTGAGTATGCTGTTGCAGTAGTCAATCCGGGATGTGATGAATGCGTGGATGAGGGTTTCGGAGTCAGTGAAAGACAGAGAGGGCCGGAGGCGGGCGATATTCCTGAGGTGGAAGAAGGCGGTTCTGGTGATCTGGTTTATGTGGGGGAGGAATGAGAGGGTGGAGTCAAATATGACACCAAGGTTACGGATGTGGGGGGAGGTAGTAACAGTGGAGTCATCGATATTGAGGGTGAAGTTCTGGGTGGAGCTGGTGAGAGAGTTAGGGCCGATGAGAAGGATTTCTGATTGGTGGAGTTTAGTTTTAAAAAGTTATTTTGCATCCATATTTTGACATCAGTGAGGCAGGTGGTGAGGGTGGAGTGGGTGGCAGCAGTGATGGTCTTGGTGGAGACCCACACTGCATCGTACCACATGACAAAGAAACAGTCGCACACATCTTAAATGGTTGCAGGCAGCCACTATAAAGGACTGTACATTGCCAGACATGACCGTCTGGTGGACCTGGTCTCAGACAAGATCAGAGCAGTACAGGACAGGACAACAAGAATGTATATACACAGCACTGTAAAACTAGAATGGTTTGATAACAATGACACACATATCAATTCACTACTAGATATTCCAAATAACCCAGATATTGTGTTCATTAATGAAATTAGAAAAACTGTCAATATCTTTTAAATTGGCTGCCTGTTTGATTTGTATATGGACACTTGTTTTACATCCAAACTTATGAAATATCAGCCTTTGGTGGAACGTATCATGGCCTTGGGATATAATTGTCAACTCATTGTCCTTGTATTTGCAAGTCTGGGCCATGTCCATAAACTTGTGTTCAAAGGTCTGCAATTGGGTGATTGCAAAAGATAAATGCAAAAAAGTTGGCTAAATAGTCTACTGTCTCAGCTATGGGCAGTCTATCTATCTGGAGAAGGCGATGTTTCATGTAGGTAAGGGGTGGGCAACTTTGACGATGAAGAGGGCCACTATATTTCCACACTCACTCCAGAGGGCCACAATGCATATTACTGTCGTAGCAAAAACAGCCGATCTACAAGCTCAAGTTTTGAGCTCGTAGATCAGCTATTTTTGCTATTATTTGAATTTAAAACCTGAATTAATTCTTGCTATTTTTGAATTGGAATCCTGAAAAGTACAATTTTGATTTAATTCCAAATGCCTTTAATTATAGTTATGTTTAACTGAACTAAATACAAATACCGGTACATTGGACATAAAAAAGACGATAACATTTTAATAATACTCATTAAACTATACTACTTAGTATACTCAGTATTCTGGTATTAACCCGAGGGCCGCATTAAATGAAGGTGAGGGCTGCATGTGGCCCCCGGGCCGACAGTTGCCCATGTATGATGTAGGTCTATCCTTAGGTGGCTTAAAGGAAAAAAAAACATCCTGTCTAGTAGTGTCATGTATTATTAGTATAGGCTATGTCATCAATGTGCTATCTTTTTTCCTCTGTGTGTTAAGCATGTGCAGCATCTGGTTGAACCATATAATGTAACCTTCTTCTGATCAGTGTTATAGAGACAATTGTAGGCCAATAAAGAAAACTATATACCAAATGTCCCACCCCACAACCCCGGCTGCCGGACTACACTGTCCAGCAGTTAGGAAGGGCATGGTTAGGAATGGATGGGTTCATGACAGAGGACACATTCAAGGTGTGCAAATGACCGTGGCAAATTAACGAAACAAAGAACGCTTGACCTTGACGCATAGCGCAGTATGATAGTTTGCACTTTGCATGTGGAGAGTAACTAAGTACATTTGCTGTACTGTACACTTTGGAGGTATTCCAATTTCCAATACTTTTCCTTTTTCTCCACTACATTTTTGTGAAACCTAATATAGTTACTAGTTACGATTTGGATTATTATTACAAAACATACATTACCCACTTTAACCCTATATACTTACAACCCTATACATACATTTAGGCCATTTGAAAACTTTAAATGGGACATTCTGCATAATTAGTACATTTACTTTTGGTACTTAAATGTACATTTTGATGCCAATACGTTTGTACTTTTACTCATTACTCATTACTTTTGAATTCTGGACTTTAACTTGTAACAGAGTATTTCTATATTGCAGTATTGATACTTTTACTTAAGTAAAACATGTGAGTCTAGTATACATTTTCCACCACTGATAGTTTGTCATTCAACCTGTCCTGCCTGCCTGCTATATGGGTGAACCGTTCATAAGTCAGGCCTGCTATCACTGTATTCCTCTTCATATATCATTCACATCTCAATGTTGTGGCATACTTATCTCTCCTTATCTTCAGTGTGTGCTATCGGAAATGAATTAGCCTCACATAAAACTCATAGCATGTGATGTGTGTGCAGCGTTCAGTTTATATATCCACAGAAGCAGAGAGTTTTCTTGAAACCCTCGTGTCATTTGACAGCTTTATTGGTTTTTCTAGAATGTTACACTGATGCATAATGGAATTCTAAGTTCTCTCTCTCTCTCTCTCTCTCTCTCTCTCTCTCTCTCTCTCTCTCTCTCTCTCGCTGTGCAGTAAAAGTGCTGAAGAACGTTACTCATTGACCAGCCTGAAGAATTGAGCGGGACACAAACCGCGTCAATCTAGCTGGCCACAACCCTGTCCTATAGGCTACTCCCATTGGACACGGCCAGTTCCCATGGCTACCTCTTGTTTTGTATTTGTGTTATGACAAAACAGTACCACTTAGAGCCAAACCACTCAGCATTGTGAGTCATGTAAAAAACACACTAATTATTATTATTTTATTTTTTTAATATAGAAATGAACCACTAACATCCTGAAAGATGGAATGATTTTTGTACTTTTTCTGTTTTGTGTGTGTCTATGGAGTTAACATTACTCTAATAGACCCACAGGTGTTTTATAATATTGAAATATGTCTTCCCTCAGTTCCATGTATTTTTTGTTGTCAAAAGGCCCACTTTTAGTGACATCATAAAATCATCCCCTCCCCTAACCCCTCCTCCTTTATCATACACAAACAGCTGTGGGCGAGGCTTAAGTTCAGGTGGGTGGTGCTAAGGTGAAAACCAGGTATACCTACTTAATTAATTGGTGGGTGTGGCCACATAAAACATGCTCTACACACCCTCCGCCAACCTAGGGAGAGCAACGGACTTAACTCATGCTTCCTTCATGCTTGAGTGTCCAAGTTGCTCCTTTACACCTGACATGGGGGAGTTTCCCTGGTTGGACGTAGCGCGTGGAAGGAGCACGTTATTCCAACCAGTTCCTTTCCCCTCCATCAGGCGTCCCGGCTGTCCAGGGAGAGGCAGTTTAGAGACCAGGATTACTGCATGTTTTTGTGAGGGTACCTACCCTAGGGGACACGGGGAGAACATGCAAACTCCACACAGAAATGCCCTTTCGCCAACCCCGCCTTTGGGTATGGGCACTGATGACGCGGAGGAGGAAACACGACGCCAGCACCCACAGCGCCCCGAGCGGGAATCGAACCCAGGACCTTGTAGCTGTGAGGCGACAGCACTACCAACTGTGCCACCGTGCCCCGGTACTCCATCTTTAATGGCGAGCATGCTCTACCATGCTATCGCCTCCTACAAGGTTAAACATGCAGATCATGGTGTCCTATAGCTTCGCTGGATGCCCAGAGAATCAAGTGTACCCCAAACAAATTCCCATTTAAAAAAATCCCATCACGAAAATCCTGAAATGAAAAATTTAGGTTTTTATGTGATTGTATGCAGGGAAATGTGTGTGTGTGTGTGTGTGTGTGTGTGTGTGTGTGTGTGTGTGTGTGTGTGTGTGTGTGTGTGTGTGTGTGTGTGTGTGTGCGCGCGCGCCCCCATGGTATCATATTATTCAATATGGACATAAAATACAATTAAAAAAATGCACCTGGGGTGCAAACCCATGTCTCATACTTCATCTCTCCATTTTGACCTTGACCGTTTACCAGTTTGAACAAAAATAGATTCATATCTTCGGCGTGCCGGTGCGCACTGACCATTAATTCCCTCCACGTTTCATGAAAGTCTGTCCAGATGTTCTTAATGTTATCCTGACCTGCCCAACAACCAAACATACAACATATAGTAACCATGAAATAAAATTAATACAGTATAGTAGTGTATTTCCTACCAGATCTGTGGTTAACATGACACTGTGCTCTCTAGCAGAGAGCAGAACACCGTTCCACCCACATTCCACTGAAATGAAACCACCACTAGAAGACTTTAATTAAAAACCTTTCTCCTGAATATTCCCCAGACCCTAACCCAAACCACATTATATCACTGACTCTGTGAGGCCAGTGGAGGTGGAGATTGTGTGTGTGTGTGTGTGTGTGTGTGTGTGTGTGTGTGTGTGTGTGTGTGTGTGTGTGTGTGTGTGTGTGTGTGTGTGTGTGTGTGTGTGTGTGTGTGTGTGTGTGTGTGTGTGAGTGTGTGTGCGTGCGTGCGTGCATGCATGCATGCGTGTGTGTGTGTGTGTGCGTGCATGCGTGCGTGTGGCACCGTGTCATCCGTGTGCATATGTTCGTGTGCGTGTGTGCGTGTGGCACCGTGTGCATGTGCGTGTGCGTGCATGCATGTGTGCTTGTGTGCGTGTGGCACCGTGTGCATATGTTCGTGTGTGTGCGTGCGTGTGGCACCGTGTGCGTGTGTGTGCGTGGCTGCGTGCGTGCCCTTAAACTATCTCACCTGATCCTGGCTGTTTTCTTGAAATCTTTAATTGAATATCCATCTATATGGAAAAACGAATTAACAGTAAAGTGACAATTCGATTAAAATGTGTCCATAAATGTGCTGTAAATACAAACATAAAGCCTAGGTGTGGACAGTACAGCCGTGCATTAACTTGAACACTGTACTCAAGCGTACTCTTTTGAATATTAGTATACCTTACTTGATTATTGTTTTGTTTTAGTATCAGCTGTTGATACTCAAAGAAAATGTACTTACGTACAGTACACAAGTGTACTTACTCTGTAGCATGTCCACCACTGCATGAAGTTTGGATAATTTGACCATGCGCAGGCTGATAATTCTCACCAGTAAGGGTTCAGGCTAATTTAAAACCTTGTGAACTTTCAGGTACATACAGTGTGATATAGGATATCATCATATCACACTGTTTGATTGCCTGCTATTTTGGCTTTCTTTTCTTCTGTCTAGTGCCAGGAAGGTGAGCTAGCAGGGACGTGCAGAGAGTTGGGGGCAGGGGCTGAAATCTCGTTAAGAAGGCACTTTTGGACAAAAATTGTCACCATAGTACATGCTGCTCTGGAAATGGCAGTTGTTTTACAGACGGGTAAAGGGGCAGGGGCTGAAGCCCCCTTTGATGTCTATGTGTGCACTTCCTGTGAGATAGTTCCATCTGTCTAGTGCCAGGAAGGTGTAAGAACCCAGCAGACATCTTCATGTGTCTAGTGCCAGGAAGGTGAAAGAACCCAGCAGACATCTGCATGTGTCTAGTGCCAGGAAGGTGAAAGAACCCAGCAGACATCTTCATTGGAAATTAATGAAGCTGATCTGCCTGCCTGACCTGAACGGCAGTGTTGTTTCCGTTGACTAAAACTATGATGGGAAATGTTCGTCGATATAATATTTGTTTTATTTGGAAAGAGCAGTACATTACAGATAGCAATCTCACATATGACACACGAGCAATTCCCAAGATTCTTTCTTTTTTTTCCACCCCTCTTCCCTCCCTCATCCCCCCTCCATGTGGCTCCAACTCCAATGTCTCTGTATAGTCCTTTTTCATATGACATCAAGTCCACACTTAAACAGGGACAAACAGGGCAATATCACTTCGGATTGAAACATTTCAGGAGGACAAAAAGAAAAGAGTGGGCAGAAAAAGACAGACAGAAAAACAATCAACAAAAAAAAACGAAAGTATATTATACACTATTGCTGAGGGGGACAAAAACAATACAGCTTTGGTCTTCGACCATGAGAGAGAGAGAGGTGTCTTGAACATTTAATGGCGAGCATGCTCTACCATGCTAGCAGTGGCTTCTAGTAGGTGTCAGGTCGTGGCAGAGTGGCCGTACATCACTTACCAGCTACCACAGAACCATGTCTGCTTGCTGGTCATTTTTCCTCCCGGGAGGAGCAGCGGCACATTAAATATTGAAAGCAGCCATCGTCAGATAGGAGGAGGAGAGCACGGGTGCTGCTCTGTCCTTATAGAACATGTCTCCCCTTCGCCAGCTCTTCTGACTCTCTGTCACATTAAACAATGGAAATCAATAATACGCAAGGCTGGCTGTCTGCTGGGAACAACAAATCACATACGTGGCCTGAACTGCCACACATTCACACGCATGCACGCGCACGCACGCACACAGTATCATGTGGAATGCATGAGCTTTGAGGGATGTTGTTCGACAAGAAATCAATTTCACCGGCTGTGTTCAGGAGGAGAGACACGTGGGAGTCCTTATTTAGCAAATCTCTGAATCCCGGGTGTTTTCGCAAAGCCATGCCGCAATCTCACGAGGTACACGGGACGAGACTGTGAGCGGGAGCTCCACAGATTAACGCTATATGATTTAATAATATTATCCAGCAGTGCAGCCGCCGCCACGGGACAGCATAACGCACACAGGAATAAGCCTGTCTGTCTGCCCACGCTGACCTTTGCCCTCCCCTCGGGGAAAGGTCCAGTGTTGGAAAGTAACCAAGTACACATTTACATAAATGCTGCACTTAAGTACAATCATGAGGTATTTGTACTTTAACTTGAGTAATTCCAATTTCCAACACTTATAGTTCTACTCTCCACTACATCTCGGATCCAAATATTGTACTTTTACTCCACTACATTTATATGAAAACCTTAGTTACTAGTTACTTTGTAGATTCACAAAGCCGATCTACAAGCTCACAATGCGTCGTGACACGACGCACTGTGAACTTTGCCGATCTGCTATTTTCAAAAGATTTGAAAACTTGAAATTTCACACATACAGCCGCAATCTCACGAGGTATACACGGGACGAGACTGTGAGCGACAGCTTGACAAAACAACGCTATGTATGAATTAATAACATATCCAGTAGTACAGTACGCCACCAAGTAGCGCACACAGTGATAAGCCTGTCTGCCCACGGTGACCTTTGCCCCCCCCCCCCCGGGAAAGGTCAGTGCATTGGATCAAAGGTAGAAGGCCATCTGCGCTGGCCAGTGGAATGAGGCGTTGTTGTGTGTTACATGTCCAGCTAGGCCTCTACAATGAGTCCGTCTGTTCGCCGGGCAGCAACCCCCGCCCCGCTTCTATAGCCCAATGAATCAACAACCGGCCATTGAGCCGCACACACTCATGACCGCGATGCGTGGACGCATGTCCGTAGCACGCGTACAAATGCAATGCATGCATGCACGCACGCACACCACAGCGCACATGGACGCATGCGTGCACGTCGCACGCGCGCACTCACGTTTTAAAATGTCATTTGACTTGACTTCAGTTGCCATTCATATTGTGCGCTGACACACGCACACACACACTCACAAATGCATACACGCATGATTACACACACACTCAACTATTTGAACATCCACAGGCAAAGTCATACTGATGCACACATATAAACACACGCACGTACGTAAGTCACACCCGCACACACACATGCACGGACGCACGCACGCACAGAGCCATTCCAGGTCATCTTGGACAGTTATAGCATGACGGGGGAGTGGATGACAGTACTGTAAGTGACCATGAGTGTGTGTGTGTGTGTGTGCCAGGAGAAAGCCCGGCCTCCCCCCAACCAACTCCTTCCTTGCCCCACCCACAGCAGGGCACACCAAGGGGAAGGGGCGGGGCTATCAGTGTTCCTTGTTTTTCATTTGTTCCTTCCTCGTCAGTTATTGTTTTACTTTTCTTTTTATTGTTGCCGGCCTTGTTTCTTAGTTTGCAGTGAGTTTTACTTTACTCTGTTTTATTTTATTTATTTTGTTTTTATTTTGTAGTTTCCTGTGTTTCCTGCTCATGTTACAGTACTTGTCTTGTCTCACCTGTGATTATCAGTTTGCTCCACCTGTGTCCTGTTAGTCTTGTAGCCTATCCCTGTGTTGATTGTCTGTTAGTTTCACCTGTGTTAACCCTGTGTCTTTATATACTCCCCTGATTTTCAGTTGTCAGATCAGTCTGCTGGAAGCTCCCATAGGTCCCATATGTTAGACCCAGAAATGTTGTTAAATGTAAACTTTTATGATTCGAATGCCATCTATAGGCTTAGCAGATGCGATTAAGCTTGGTTAAAAGTTGCACATTGAGCAATTTGAGTAATTCGCATAATATAAAATAAAGGTGAAAGCCACAAAAAAACATTTAAAAAAAACATCGCTATGGGGTACACACAAACACAGTAAGCTTTTCTTTTTTTCTGTGTGGCTTTCGCCTTTATTTTATATATTTTATGGAGGGACAGACAGTAGGCTGACAGGAAATGGGGAGAGAAATGGGGGGAAGACATGCAGTAAAGGCCGTCGGGATCGGGAGTCAGACCCACGGCACACTGCCAGAATGGATTACCAGCCAAGGTGCATGGACCGCTGAACCACGGCCCAGGCCAAACATGTGAGTATTTTTGAGGGGCGCTAGCCCCACCTACTATGCCCAGCTTTCCGGGCTTTCAAACACAAACATTGTCTTGTGATTGGCTGATGACCCCATAGCGATGATTTGATTGGCTGAGCAAAGTACATATTGTAGATAAAAGTGAGGGCAGAAAAGAAGATAGAAAAGTGAGGATGCAAATTGTGAACCCCCCCCCCCCACACACACACACACACACACACACACACACACACACACACACACACACACACACACACACACACACAGGGATAATGTGCCTCTGTTCTCTCCAGGGATGAATGCTCATGATTCATTAAATGTGTAATTTTTACGATGGCGCCCCCTGCTGTTATGTTGCTAACCTTTTGCTCCCCTGCTACTTACTGCCTTTGTTTACATCCTGATTGACTGGATGGAGGAGGATGTGCTGTTGGTGAGATTTATGTTTGCCATCATGAGACATATGTTGCTCTTTAAAACCAAATCTGTGCCAGGAACGTCAGGTTATGTTGTAAGCAGCAGGTACTACCTACGTTATTGTTTTAATCTGACGTGCACGCGATGTGCACATGGATGTATACAATACAGTTAATTAAAGGCCTATAACTCCTTGGGCTAAAACGGCCATAGCCACTTGCCAAATGTGCTGACCTCATCACATTTGTGATGACGGCTCTGGACGTTTTTAGCCATACTTGTTTTTTGTGCAAAACTAATGCTTGGAATGGATTCAGAATTGTGAAAACCCCCTAGTTTGACACATCACATGCTACTGTGTTAAAGAATGATGAAATGTAGAATGGTTTTGCCTTATGTTAATGGTATGGTCACATATTATGCTAATTTCTCAAAATGCTCTTTTTGCTAAAAACTTTTAGCAACCAAGCTTAATCTCATCTGATAAGCCACTGTATAGATGACAAGATTTGAATCATAAAAGTTTATACTAACCAAAACTTCTGGGTCTAACATATGGGACCTATGGGGGCTTCCAGTTAATACTAAAACAAACTGTATTGTATCATCAATATGTCTGTACACGGACAAATGTGTCTGTGTAATGTTCTTATTTTGATCATAATTACTGAATGTCGGTCTCCAGGTTTTCTTCAGAATATGTAGGCTATGACACTATGGCATATTATAGTAGCCTAGTTCACTAGTACTAGCTAGTGCTTCTCAAATGTTTTATTTGCGAGGACCACCACCATAACTCTCAGTTATACAGACCTGTTATGGTCATTCAGGGCTATATAGCTGTTTATGTGTTTCTGGTAATATTTTTGTTCTGCTCATTTCTCTCGCAAAAAATTGCATTTTGACCAAAAGGTCCACCACAAGCCAACATGCGGCGATGACCCCCTGGTATTGACGCCTGGTATGTTATGTAAGGCGCTTTGGATCAAATCATGCATGGAACGACATGATATACTGCAAACATATGGCAAGTGATTATATCATGAAGCACATGTATACAGTATACTGCACACACTCTCTATATTAGTCCTATATATAGACAGTTGCAGTTTAACTATGTTAAGCACTTACATTCATCAAACAGTGTTGACATATGGAATTTCTATGAAGGAAAGCTACTGAACTTAAAGGAGAATTCCATGCTAGAACGCTTTCTTATCTTTCTTACCTTTCTTTGTAGTTGTTACGTCCCCACCAAAGAGGTCCAGGTGTTTTTTTGTGCAAAAACTCCTTATTGGCTATTTCCCCTACCATAAGCCCTCAATGAATTGCATTGCATTGAATGGGAATTGAATGGGGCTATGGGGTGTTATGCTAGTTCGCTTATTTCCATCGAAAGAAGTAGTAAAGTGTGCCGCTTGGGATATTATTTACATTATGAAGAGAGGATATATACAAAGAAATTATAATTTTGAGCAATGGAAATAAGCGAATTAGCACAACACCCCATAGCCCCATTCAATTCCCATTCAATTCAATGCAATTCATTATGGGCTTATGGTAGGGGAAATAGCCAATAAGAAGCTTTTGCACAAAATAACACCTGGACCTCTTTGGTGGGGACGTAACAACTACAAAGAAAGGTAAGAAAGCCTTTTAGTATGGAATTCTCCTTTAACTGTAGAGCAGCCTTCAACTTGTTTTAGTGGCCTTTAAAAATATATATCGACATAGATGTAGAAATTGATGTGACGGAGAGAGTCCCGGAGGGAAACAAAAACTACTCATGGAGCACCCGTTAAATCACCCACATGAACATATTTTTTAAAAGGACCACTTCCTCACTTTTCAACCTATCTTCATATAATAGGTCCTCACTAATAATCATGATAAATGGCACGATGAGGACCTATTATATGAAGATAAATTGAAAAGTGGTGAAGTGGTCCTTTAAAGCTTTCCAAAGGACCACACACACACACACACACACACACACACACACACACACACACACACACACACACACACACGTCATGACTGTAATGAAAGAGAGGTGGCCCATCGTTTGGGAAGGATCGACTCCCTGCAAGACACAAAATTGACGCAAGAGTTTATGTTTTCCATGGGCTGATTGAAAGCCGGGCTTGTGTGATGTACTCCCTTCTATGCAGTGTGTCTGTCAACACTTTAATGATGTTTAACACAGGGGTGGGAAATGTGATGATGGCGAGGGCCACTATATTTCCACACTCACTCCAGAGGGCCACTATATTTCCACACTCACTCCAGAGGGCCACTATATTTCCACACTCACTCCAGAGGGCCACTATATTTCCACACTCACTCCAGAGGGCCACTATAGTTCCACACTCACTCCAGAGGGCCACTATATTTCCACACTCACTCCAGAGGGCCACTATAGTTCCACACTCACTCCAGAGGGCCACTATATTTCCACACTCACTCCAGAGGGCCACTATAGTTCCACACTCACTCCAGAGGGCCACTATATTTCCACACTCACTCCAGAGGGCCACTATATTTCCACACTCACTCCAGAGGGCCACTATAGTTCCACACTCACTCCAGAGGGCCACTATATTTCCACACTCACTCCAGAGGGCAACTATAGTTCCACACTCACTCCAGAGGGCCACTATATTTCCACACTCACTCCAGAGGGCCACTATATTTCCACTCACTCCAGAGGGCCACTATATTTTCACACTCACTCCAGAGGGCCACTATATTTCCACACTCACTCCAGAGGGCCACTATAGTTCCACACTCACTCCAGAGGGCCACTATAGTTCCACACTCACTCCAGAGGGCCACTATATTTCCACACTCACTCCAGAGGGCAACTATAGTTCCACACTCACTCCAGAGGGCCACTATAGTTCCACACTCACTCCAGAGGGCCACTATATTTCCACACTCACTCCAGAGGGCCACTATATTTCCACTCACTCCAGAGGGCCACTATAGTTCCACACTCACTCCAGAGGGCCACTATATTTCCACACTCACTCCAGAGGACCACTATATTTCCACACTCACTCAAGAGGGCCACTGTATTTCCACACTAACTCCAGAGGGCCACTATATTTCCACACTAACCCCAGAGGGCCACTATATTTCCACACTCACTCCAGAGGGCCACTATATTTCCACACTCACTCCAGAGGGCCACTATATTTCCACACTCCCTCCAGAGGGCCACTATATTTCCACACTCACTCCAGGGGGCCACTATAGTTCCACACTCACTCCAGAGGGCCACTATAGTTCCACACTCACTCCAGAGGGCCACTATATTTCCACACTCACTCCAGAGGTGATATCGCCGTCGGAACGCTCGCCCCATGCCTGTGTAGATGACAAATGCCATCTAAACCAGTCGTTCTCAAACCTTTTAATGCCAATTGAAGACTGCAATATTGAAAATGTTTTGTTCCAGAGACCTCCAGAGGAGAAGGTTTGTGTTTAAAAAAGAATCACTTTCAAACTGTTCAAAAAAATCGCAGATGTACAAGCTCACAGTGTGGCACAAAGTGGCATGCTGTGAGCTTGCACATCTGCTTTTTTTGTTCTAAAATGACACAGATGCTTTAGGTTAAGCTAAGTTAAGCAGCCAGCTAGAGCCACCTGAACCGATTACACATGTTCATAACGTCATAACATGATGGACACACACACACACGTGTCGCATGCATATACACACACACACACACACACACACACACACACACACACACACACACACACACACACACACACACACACACACACACACACACACACACACACACACACACAGAGCGGGTCATAGGTCATGTCTCTACATGCTGCCTGTCATTTGCAAGTCAAATGAATAATAAATGAGAGGCAGCAACAGTGATGTTCATCAGCTCCACTCCACTCCACTCCACCCCACTCCACTACTATACAGCCCAGTCCAATTCCAAACATACTGGTCTGACATTAGAACGCTCAGTGGTGGGAAAAACATATACCCGCATTTCTTACCTAAGTAAAAGTATCAATACTGCAAATCTGCAACGTAGAAATACTATGTTAAGTAAAAGTTTGGATTTCAAAATTACTTTAATAAAAGTATACAAGCATTGGCATCAAAATGTACTTAAAACAAGCACTTAAATGTGTGGATTTCTTTACGAGGGGTTTTGTTGTCATCTGATTGATGACTGGGGTTGGGAACTTGTAACAGATTTAACTTGTTTTTTCTTGTCCTTTTTCTAATGTTCTTTTTTACGGGTCTCCTTATGATTTCAGTAAACTCATCTGTCATTTTTGACAGTCTATGACACACGCACACTGTGCTGCAATGTGTTGTAATGACATAAAGTGTCTTATAGGCTACTCTTCCAGCAGAGCAGATCTATGTTCATGGAGAACTTGAGGTAGATGTAGACCAGCGAGGCCACAGAATGGATGGTAATGGAATTAGTGGCAGCCACGCAGCCTTATTTGGACAGTATCCTTTACACATGACTCAAAGAGAAAGATCACATCATGGCTGCCGCGACGACCACAGGCATTTCCCCATCACTCCTAGTCCTGTTAAAAGAAAAGCGGTCGGTTGCTTTAACTTCACAAGTCTTCACAAGTATCTTGACTCTTGAGCCCGCGAGTTTGACTCATTGAAATCTTATCCTGCCACTAAATGAATATCAAGCCAATATTGAATGAAGATTTACAAACTTTAGCAAGACAGGATCATCATAATCCTACTGGTATTCTGTATTTAGAGTAGACTGTTTCAGAGATAAGGCCATTTCATTCACTGCTCAGTGATGACACACAGTGGCCACAATCCGCTACTGCAGGTACTATATATAATTATTTTGCAGAATGGGAACTCAGTGAAGTGGAGACATCATGACTTGAGCACAGTGCAGTTCAGTGGTGTTAATGTAAAGTGCTAACTCAAGTACAAGTTCTGTACGCCTACTTACTCTACTGGAGTATTTCCAATGTTCAATACTTGTACTTGTAGGCCTACTCGTCTACATCTGAGAGGCAAATGTTGTCGGTAGGCTACTATATTCACTCCACTACAATTATTTGAAAACTTGAGTTACTAGTTTCTTTGTCTATATTGGTTATTTTTAGAGCTGGGACTCGATTAAAAAAATTAATCTAATTAATCAGAGGCTTTGCGATTAATTAATCTAGATTAATCGCATTTTAATCGCATATCAATATTCAACCCGAGAACAGCGAGAAACCTTTTTTTTAATGTTTTTTGGTATCCTAGTGAATCAACGAATAGTGACTACAGGATACCACTCATTTTCAACATTTTACTGTCATTAATATACCTGTTAATGATAATGATAATAATAATAAAAAGTCACCCCATTCTGTGTTGCCTAGAACTGGAGGTCTGAATTTTTTTTAGTAACAAGTACATCTCAGTGACATCACAAAGCTGTACTTACTTCATATTGTTACTGTTTTTTGTCAGACCTCCAGTTCTAGGCAACACAAAATGGGGTGACTTTTTATTATTTCCAGTTTTCAGTACTATAGAAAAGCGCCCAGTGAGAAACGTTCCGCGGTGAAAAAAAGGTGCGATTAATTTATTAATCGCATTAATTTAGTTAATCGCGATTAATTTTTCTGTAGTTAATTAATCTAAATTAATCGCAATTAGTCCCGGCCCTAGTTATTTTATATACAGTACTCGAGTAGGCTACTGCAGTTTGGTTTGTGAAATGGGACTTTCTACAATAATGAGTAGCCTATTTTCACTTATTAACACTGTGAATGCCATAATTATGTTTTTGTGATTATTTTGTTTGATATTTTACTTATTTGATGATTTGGGTAAAATGTGTGTTCCGGTCATTTCCGGTAACATGACCATATAGTTTGGAATAAGCTCAGCCTCGCACTGGTTATCGCAGCTTCCGTCCATGCTGAACAGATGGGAGCTTGTCACATTGATCATGGAACGTGTCACAAGTTAAAGGTTTGTTTGTTATTTATGTATCAATGGTTTGAGTTGTCAATATTTAAGTTCTATGTTACATTTCATGATGAGGTTCATTGATCGTTTTATAATGAATTGCATTTTTATAGCGCTTTTCCAAGTGCTCAAAGCGCTTTACAATGGTTCATTCATTCATTCGGAGTTTTGTTTATTTCCTTTCAGTCCTGGTTATTATGATGTTGTGTTTATGGGTTCCTCTCACTACTTCATGCCCTTTGAATTACGTGCAGTCAGTGAGGTGAATGACTTGTTTTGTTCATGAGTCATTTATTTATATTATGTGCTTAGTTTTATGTTGCTCATTCTGATCATGATGTATTTGTGTTTTATGTCAGTTTTGACGTGGGCTTTGGAAGCGATGCTTGCTACAATAAAGCCGCCAGTAGTAGTACATACACAGAACAACTACCTCGTTCGTTCTTCAAGTTCTTCAGTACAGTGCATACTGTTGTTGGAAAATGAAGGTCAGTCAAGGTTCCCACACAATTTTACCAATGAATTTTCTAAACGTTCCCAAAACGTTTCCAGAATATTTAACCTAATTGCCAGGCCTATAACAATCATTCAGTGTAATAATGATTATAATGAGTCTCTTACTCCTGTGTGCAATGCCCAAAGACATGCAGGCAGTGTAGCAATAAAGCATAGAGTATAGAATGCTATAATTCCATTCCAAATGTTGTGCCAAATGTTTTGCTACACCACCTATGCTAGGGCAATGGATCACCCTGCAGCACATTGTGAGCTTGTAGATCTGTTATTCTTTTTCATGTACTGGTGCACATTAGGCTGCAATCACGCTGCCCGTTTGGCGAATAGCGACTTATGTTACGTATTTTGTGTAATGTTGTACATGTTTTGGAAAACGTGTTTTATTAACAAAATCAATAGCCAAAAACAATGCTATAGCCAACTATTTTTCCAGGACCCTTGATACATTCTAAAGTCTAAACCCTTTTCAGGACTGGAAAATGTATTTTTCCTATTTCAAAATATGTCCAGGAAATTCATGAACGTGTGGGTAGTTGTGTGTTGTTTAGAGACTGTTGTATAGCTGTCAAAACACATCACAGGATTTGTAAAATAAAATGTGTCTCATCACATCATACTCACTTGTCTGGGAAACGTTCCCAACTGGAAGCGCTTCACACAGACAGGAGCAGTGCTCTTGGTAAGGTAAATCATTCTGATTGATAGAATGAATGGCGTGTTTGTCCTGCGCATTGAAACATGCACTAAAAAAGTCGCGAGCTTGACAGAGTAATTTACTGTGACTGTAGCATTTTGGTGTTTGCAGGAAAGCAATAAATAAATAAGAAACAATACCTGCTGCTGTTTAGATCCTCAAATAAAATTATATACTGTGCATTCTGTGCTTATCGTAAAGCAAGTGATTAGAAAACAACCTGTGATATGTCTTCTTTTATATTCCAGAACTGATTATTTGACAATGGTCTCATATAATCAGTCCAGCCGGCTCCAATCACTGCCATGTATTCATTGAACTTCCGGTGTGAGTTTGGCTCCCATGAAAGTGTCCTGCATGCATGAAAGTGTCATAGCGCAGCCCAGTCACGTAGCCATTTCCTTTCCTTCTCAAAGCTTCCTTGAGTCACTATAGGAAGTTGGACACAGGTGTCTTGCATTGTGGCTATCAAGTGATGACAGTTGCGGATTTATTAGGCTTATTTCACTATTTTGTTTTCTTCCTTTTCATTGGGTTTGAAGGGATGCGGTCGGATAAGACCAGTGGTTCTCAAAATGGCGTCCGGGGAACCCTAGGGCCCCTAGGGTTCCCCGGAACGGCTAGGGGAACAGGCTAGGGGTCCTTGTTTTAGTTGTTTAGTTAGGCGCCTGACACGAGACAGCTGTCTCGCAATGCATTTCCGGGCCTCGTACACACTATCGAAACGAAATTGCTCTCTCTGATTGTACAGCGCCTGAGAGATAGAACATTGTACGGTATATCAACCGAGCAGTCTGTCGCCAAATGCATGAAATTGGGGATCCTTGAAATTGAAACGTACTTTCAGTGGATTATCACTATAATGTCATGGTTGCCACTCGTTGCTTTGTGATCATATATGGCTCCGTTGCAGACGGTGCAGAGAATCAAGCACTGCCATCTGCCTGTTAACCAGAGAAATAGCTTCTCTCAGGTGGAGAGAGGGGGAGAGCTGTGTGTGTGTGTGTGTGTGTGTGTGTGTGTGTGTGTGTGTGTGTGTGTGTGTGTGTGTGTGTGTGTGTGTGTGTGTGTGTGTGTGTGTGTGTGTGTGTGTGTGTGTGTGTGTGTGTGTGTGTGTGTGTGTGTGTGTGTGTGTGTGTGTGTGTGTGTGTGTGTGTTAGTGTGTTAGTTAGCCTGGTTAATAAACCAGACCGAATCAGCCGTTGGCAAACATAAATTGCCTGCCGGCGGATTGCGGTCTGGAGAGGCTCAATTGTACGCCCATTTCCTACACCAGAGAAATGGGGCGGCCAATCAGGACACGGTATGCAATATGGGCGGGCTTTGGTACAGTGACTTTCAATGCTTGAGACCTTTGACTGACAGTAGCTCTGACCAATTGCGTCAAAGAGAAAATGTTTCAACCCGCCCCCCTGGAAATTAAATCCAAGCTGAGCCTCCCCAGACTAATATCCCGCGGTCCGTGCGATATTAGTCTGGTTTAGTGTGTGTGTGTGTGTGTGTGTGTGTGTGTGTGTGTGTGTGTGTGTGTGTGTGTGTGTGTGTGTGTGTGTGTGTGTGTGTGTGTGTGTGTGTGTGTGTGTGTGCGTGCGTGCGTGCGTGCGTGCGTGCGGGGGAGAGCGTTTCCGGGAATCTGTCCGTCGCGTCAGTCAGCCGCGGAGGTGGAGCTTCTTTTCCATCCACCAGCTGTCTAAAAAGCCGGAATGACGTCGGGCGTCAGCTTCGTCTGTCCGCGGCTGTGCGCTAAGGTGTGCCCCGGCCCTGTGCGCACATGTGCGTTTGTCCGTGTCTCCCCGTTTCCACGCTGTGATGCGTGTGCGCAGCTGGTTTTTAGACAGCAGGTGGATGGGAATTAAGCTCCACCTCCGCGGACGATCGACGCGGAGGAGAGCACTTCCGGGAATCTGGCCGTCGCGCAAGTCGTCCGCGGAAGTGTAGCTTTTTTCCCATCCACCAGCTGTCTAAAAACCCGGTTTTTAAGCTGTGCGCAGCCGAAAACATGCGTGGCTCGCGCACGTTCTCGGCAGCGCACAGCAGCTACGCACAGTTTTTAGACAGCTGGTGGATGGAAAAGAAGCTCCACTTCCGCGGACGACTTGCGCGACGGCCAGATTCCCAGAAGCGCTCTCCTCCGCGTCAATCGTCCGCGGAGGTGGAGCTTAATTCCCGTCCACCAGCTGTCTAAAAACCAGCTGCGCACATGCCGCACAGCTTCTTCTGTCCGCGGCGCAAAACCGTTTTGCGCTTAGGTGTGGAAAGGGCTAATGCTGCAGTTCTTTTTGGATTACTTTGACAAAAATGTATGGGACATAAAGTTAATTCCTCACCATGTTTGCAGTCAACAGTAAAAACAAACCAGCATTATTAAGCGTGATAAAACATGACCATAGCTCATAGCTCATAGTTATACTCATTATTTCAAACTGTGTTAAATGAAGTGTATATCCAATGTTTGTCTGACGCATCCTCTGCTGTGCCTGTGATTTTTTTTTACAAAGGTTATTGTCTATTGTCCATTGTGATATTCTGTCATTCATCCAACAAGATTAATGGCTCCATGTTCATTCATTTATATTAAACTATTTAATTGCCTTTACTCCAGTTAATCACTTCCTGGCTCTAAACCAAGAGATATAAAAGTTCAACACTTCAAGTCCAAGGCTTTTATTTGCAACAAATGAATTTAATGGCAGAAAAGCAAGATTTTTGTTTTTATACAAATAACAGAGTAAACAAACAGCACGGTACGGTTTCCGCGGGCTAATTAGTGTCCTTGACATGAAAAGGTTTGGGAACCACTGCATTATAATTCACATTAAAAGTCCTCATTAGGACACACGTGTTCTAGTTGACGCCCCTGCCATGCAGAGTCCATGGCACTCATTTTTCACTTAAGTAAAAGTATCAAAAGGCTACTGCTATACAGAATACAGAAAGTAAAAGTTCAAAATGTATTTATGAGTAAAAGTGCAAAAGTATCGGTATCGGCTAGAACGTATACTCATTATGCAGATAATCCCATTTCACAAGTTTGCAAATGTATAAAAAATCTTTTGAAAATAGCTCATTAATTAATAGTCTCATTAATTATTTTACAAGAAGTCTACACAATTAGAGAATGTAAAACAATTGTTTTCATCAATGTTTGCCTGTTATATGTCCCATGGTACCTCATCAAAACAGCATGGAATTGTGGACAAAACCTCAATGACATTTTTTTTGGTGTCTGAGAAGCTAAATCTCATCAAAATGTGGTCTGTGGCTCAAATGCTTGAATAAATAATGATGGGCCTTCATATGAAAAAAGTTGAAAACCACTGGACCTTATAACATGCTATATAACTTGCATGTTAAAGGGATTGTGACATAAAAAAAAGTTTTTGTAATTTGTCTTATATACATTTTTAGGATTTTTCTAAGCTCAATTGCACACAAAAAAACTGAACTTTTCAGTAGATTTTCTGTGGTCTGGGGTTTTCTGGCTCAAACAAGTGCCCTGGTGTAAGAGTCAGCAAATCCCATATATGTCAATGGGATTTGCCAGCAGTTGTCACTGTTTTGCCTGTTTTCATTGCAGCTAAAAAAGCTTCCAAACCTCAGAGAAAACTCCAGACCACAGAAAATCCACTGAATGTTCAAAGTTCGGGTTTTAGGTGTAATTGAGGTCATAAAAAGAAAAATGTATGAAACTGTATGTTACGAAACCTTTAACCCCGAACGTCTGGGGATATTTAGGACCATTCAATCATGAGGGCGCCCAGCGATTTGCAGCTACGGAGCACATTTCAAGGTGCACCAGGTGCCATCTTGAATGTAGCTGGAGTAGTTAGATGTAGTACACTCCTGAGTCGATCGACAACAACGGGAGGTATATGATTACTTCTAACGCGACTAGTGATGGGCCGTCAAAAACATAATCTTTGGTTAGAATTGGACGGATTGATTTACGAAAATGGGGGGGATCACTTTGGATGACGTCCCAACCGGATATGACATTGAATGTTGCCCAACAGGCGCTCCCAGCCTGTGGAGCGATGCGCTCGGTTATGATATCATTAATGTTCCGTCCTGTGATTAATCTCCATCCTGTGATTAATCTCCGTCCTGTGATTAATCTCCGTCCTGTGTGCTGAGCGTAACTATTTGACTAGGACGGAGACCTCCGTTTATGCCTCTGCATGAGGCTGCAAGGTGTTCAAACACAGGATAGGTACACAACACGAGGGTAGAAATGATAGTAAAGATAGTAAAAGATCGTAAAGACACAATGGAGATAAAATAAAACAAATAGACTCGGATAGACTAAAACTAGATGGGACTGACTTGAGTTGATGAGTTAATGACTTATGCACTGCATGCGTATTTAACAGGTAACGACAAACGGAAATGCACCCGGGCCTTTCGGAGGCGCGACAAAAAGATACAAACAGCATTTCCAACATGCCTGACCCGGCGTTGACCTCCGAGGAATGCACCCGTGGAGACAAGTGGAATTATGAGCTCTGTCGTCATATAGTGGCTGACCTACTTCTGTCTTCCATTATACAGATTGTGGCTGACGCCCTGAGGTTATATAGCCTATACCTGCAGGTCATCTGCATTGTGCACACATCCAGACAGTGTAGCCTACAGTACATGCTCACACACGCTACTTCACTCTCTCTCTCTCTCTCTCTCTCTCTCTCTCTCTCTCTCTCACACACACACATCTTCATAACAATAACATCTTCAGTGGAAAAGGTTCTCTCAAGGTTTAGACACATCATACATGATTGATTTTTCTTTATTAAAGTGTCATGCTTCTATAGCATTACACAGAAGCGGGATTGAACCCGGGGAATTGTGCATTTTCTGTCAGAAATAGTTATTCACATACTGTAGGAAAGGTTAAATGGTAAATGGTAAATGGTGCATTTATATAGCACCTTTATCCAAGGCGCTTTACAGAGATTGTGCATTACACCGATGGCAGCGGAAACCATGCAAGGCACCAACTAGCACATCGGGAGCAATTAGGGGTTCAGTGTCTTGCTCAAGGACACTTCGACAGTAACTCTGGGGGAGCCCGGGTTCGAACTGGCAACCTTACGGTTACCATCCAGGCACTCTACCCCTGAGCCACCGCCGCCCCGCCGAAGGTTAGCTTGGGATAGACAATTGACGGCAGCATTTAAATGTTTTGTATCCACTTGGTATATGAAACCTTCGGGGCAAATGGCAGCAAATTATCCAAATGTATTTAAAGGTATAGTTGCTCTGTTTGTATGCATAGTATTTGTATCCAGGTCACAGTGCATGAATACACATTATGTGTAGTTCTTAAGGTGTTCAATTAGAAATCCTTCACCTGTCACTACAGCTCTCTCTCTCTCTCTCTCTCTTTCACACATCTTCATAACATAACAATCTTCAGTGGAAAATACTTCTTCCAGGGAATAACATGACTCCAAAACATTAGTCACATTTCTCTGAAGGTTTAGACTCCTCATACATGATTGATTTTTCTTTATTAAAGTGTCATGTCCTGATTAATAAGGTGTGTGTGTGTGTGTGTGTGTGTGTGTGTGTGTGTGTGTGTGTGTGTGTGTGTGTGTGTGTGTGTGTGTGTGTGTGTGTGTGTGTGTGTGTGACATACAGTAGGCGCACATATTATGCATTTATATCTCTGATTTCGGGCAGAAACCAAACTCCAAAATTGAGTGGTCAAATGCGGAAGTAGACATTCTGAGACGGTCCTTCCGGGTGCTTCACAAACGCCACTGAGCAACTTCCACTGACATGAATAGCGGGGGGGGGGGGGGGGGGGGAGTTCAGTCTCTATCCTTCTTTATACTCTATGACTCTCCCCCTTCGATAACCAAGCCCCCAGTGAGGCTCTCCAGCGTTGAAGCACTCGGCCCTAGTGGTTGGAGCGTGAACTGCAGGCGGACCCGTGGATTCATGACGAGATGGATTCGTGCAGCTAGGCTTTAACATTGAGCGCTCGGTTGCACTTCCGCATTTGCCAACCAAAATTTGGTTGGCAAATGCGGAAGTAGACGGTTCTTCCGGGTGCTTCAAAACGCCACTGAATTGAATACTGGGGGGGCTAACGCTCCGGTTCAGTCTCTATCCTTTTAATACTCTAAGACGGTAACTCGGCGCTTAGTTGACTGGTGGTGGTGACGTCGCGACGTGTTTCACTCCAACCCCTTGCCACACAGACGCACACACGCGCGCACGCACGCGCACACACACACACACACACACACACACACACACACACACACACACACACACACACACACACACACACACACACACACACACACACACACACACACACACACACACACTGAGACCCTCTCTGGTGCGTCTCTCTCTCGACACACAGAGTTAATCCTGTGGACCAACAGCTTGAGTCAGGCAGATTTAGAAGGCAAACAGTCAGACACTGATAGCTCTACCGAGGTCACTGTAGGTCACTCAACCAGTCAACTACTTTAGTGTCATCGGAAAGAGCAGGCTTCTTCATTCACCATTCTCTCACGCGCACACACAGTCACACGCACGCACACACGCACGCACGCACGCACGCACGCACGCGTGTGCGCACACACACACACACACACACACACACACACACACACACACACACACACACACACATAGAGGGCACACGAACGCACGCACACACACACACACACACACATAGAGGGCACACGAACGCATGCATGCGCGCACGCAGTCGGGCAGAGGGAAGCATGAGGTCAGTCCTTTGGCAGAGGGAGTGTAGTGCCCAGGATTATTAGACAATTGACACTGGCTGAAAAAACGAAAATGTAATTGTGGGATAAAAAATAATAATCAATTACCGGTAATAAAAAACAAATGGATCCCGACCCAGTGTTAGGGGGAAAAAATCACACCCGTGTGAACTGAGTGGTGCAACTACCACCCCCCCCCCCACCCCCCACCCCCCGCCCCCTCTCTCTCTCGCTCATTTGCAGGCAACAATGCAGCACACTATCTCTCTCTCTCTCTGTTTCTGGCACAACAGCGCCACTTTTGCCACTACTGGTACTCATAGTCACACATACATACACATACATAGTCACATAGGTTAACACACAGGTTAACACACATTGCTGTTCCTTGGAGTGGTTGCACCACTCAAAAATGATGCATACAGCCCCATGCAAACGCTCAATGGACTGCATGTGAAGCCACTCTGTCTGTCTCACCCTGCAGCCACACCCTGCATGCCACAAGAACAACACACCTGCATGCTACTGCTTTTTATTACAAATATATCTTAATTAAAACATACAAATAGTTTTCTTAACCACTTGTCTTAAAACATAGAAATACAGTAGTTAATATCTTAACCACTTAAAACATACAAATAGTTTTCTGAACCACTTAAAACCATTAGTGACTTTTTTGTTATTGTGGGGGAAGCTTTTGGTGTGAAGATCAGCCAATTGACAAGCATAGAACTTTATTACCATTAATTATCATAACTACTTAAAACCTATATGGTTTACCGGAGTCCCTCAGGGCCCTATTTTCTGTTATTGTGGGGAGAGCTTTTGGTGAAAATATTCAACGTGTCACAGTGTCGCAAGCAATTTCAACCTGACATACCTAAATGTCTGCGCACACACACACACACACACACACACACACACACACACCCAGGCGTGCACACGCACGCACGCACGCACGTGCACACATACACACACACACACACACACACACAGAGAGGGCAGAGGGAAGAATGATGTCAGTCCTTTGGCAGAGGGAGTGTAGTGCCCAGGATTATTAGACAATTGACACTGACTGAAAAAACTAAAATTGTGGGATAAAAAAATAATCATTTACCGGTAAAACAATGTGGATCCCCCCCCCCCCCCCCCATCTCTCTCTCTCTCTCATTTGCAGGCAACAATGCAGCACTATCTCTCTCTCTCTGTTTCTGGCACAACAGCGCCACTTTTGCCACTACTGGTACTCATAGTCACACATACATACACATACATAGTCACATAGGTTAACACACAGGTTAACACGGACATTGCTGTTCTTTGGAGTGGTTGCACCACTCAAAAATGATGCATACAGCATTACAGCCCCACGCAAACAGTGAGAGATCATTCATTGATTGAGCAGAACGCTCAATGCACTGCATGTGAAGCCACTCTGTCTGTCTCACCCTGCAGCCTCACCCTGCATGCCGCAAGAACAACACACCTGCATGCTACTGCTTTTTATTACAAATAATTACCAGTATCTTAATTAAAACATACAAATAGTTTTCTTAACCACTTGTCTTAAAACATACAAATACAGTAGTTAATATCTTAACCACTTAAACATACAAATACAGCAGTTCAAATTCTTACAAATAGTTTTCTGAACCACTTAAAACCTATTAGTGACCTTTTTGTTATTGTGGGGGAAGCTTTTGGTGTGAAGATCAGCCAATTGACAAGCATAGAATTTTATTACCATTAATTATCATAACCTATATGGTTTACCGGAGTCCCTCAGGGCCCTATTTTCTGTTATTGTGGGGAGAGCTTTTGGTGAAAATTTTCAACGTGTCGCAGTGTCGCAACCAATTTCAACCTGACATACCTAAATGTCTGCGCACGCACACACACACACACACACACACACACACACACACACACACACACACACAGCGGGCAGCTGTTTGAGTGGCTATCGTACAAATTTAAAGGTCACAGGTTTGATCGCAGGGGCCTGTTTTGCATGCAGTCCAAAAGGTCCACTCTTAAGCGCCGTCTAGTGGAGGCTACTAGCCAAAGAAAGGAAGGAGTTACAGACACAGTTGGCGTTGTAGAAATCAGAAATGTGTCTAAGTCTCTGTGGATGTTGGCAGCTAGGATATTAGTCAGAGACATCTCTATTCAAGCAAAAGCAAAAAGAGAGAAATGGCTAAATAAACTAGAAACGTGCACTCCTTGTTATAGGTTGCCCATATTTTTGGGTCTAATTTTGACCAACTGGCATGGTGTGTAGGCTAACCTATGAAAGTGAGAAATATATTGCAACACAGGAAAATACACCAGATAATCTAAAAACTGTCTCTCTGGCCTGCATCCTATCATGTATCGGCATGGTTTAAATCAGTTGTTCTCAACGTTCTCAGCCCCCCCTCCCCCTTATCTGCATGGGGACCCCCTTCAAATCTAATGTGGACCCCCCCCCCCCCCCAGGGGGTCCTGATCCACAGGTTGAGAACCAGTGGTTTAGACAGGGCTGCCTCTGGAGGTTTCCCAGCAGCTTTAAGCATGCATCGAAACAAACTGGAAAGCCTTAAAGTCAACAGTTACATAATGTGTACCCCCCCACTCTCACACACACACACACACACACACACACACACACACACACACACACACACACACACACACACACACACACACACACACACACACACACACACACACAGCTCGTGAGCATTTTAATTTTCAGTGGTGGAAAAAGTACTCAACTTAAATGAAAGTGTCAATACAATGTAGGAATTAAAAATGTATATTGTGGCGCATTGTGAGCTTGCCAAAAATGGTAAATATATGTTTTGTAATAATAATCCATATCACATCTACAAAGTAACTAAGTTTCCAAATAAATGTAGTAAAAGTTCAATATTTGGATCTAACATGTGGTGGAGCAGAAGTAAAAGTATTGGAAATTGGAAATACAAATTGGAAGTACAAATAGCTCAAAATTACAGTAGGCTACTTAAGTAAATGTACTTAGTTACTTTCCAC
>NC_139701.1:15173641-15196141 GCF_964188405.1 Protomyctophum parallelum | reverse complement strand
TGCAAATAATATTGGCTAAAAACAACATATTTTTTATGATAATATAATTCCCCTTTAATCCTCTCCTCAATAGCCTCTCATACTGCATAGTACTTTCTATGTCCTCTCTTTATCACCTTCATTGCCTCTCTCTCTCTCTGTGTGTGTGTGTGTGTGTGTGTGTGTGTGTGTGTGTGTGTGTGTGTGTGTGTGTAGCATGTGTTAGACCTCATGCAGGAACTCAAACTCATAACTCAAACAAAGGCTGGAGAAAAAGATCACATAAACTGGACTTTACTTAGTAAAGACAAATTAGGGCTGCCAAGTTTCAGAAAAAGGCAAGAGTGAGACTTAAAATTTGGCCTTTTTTATGTCGATTTGGCTTTTTTTTAACATAGATTTAGAGGAATACAGACATCCCACCCTAGATTGAGGTTTGGGCCTTAGTTTGTGGTGGTAAAGGGTTAAATTGCGTGACTCTCACTCCCAAGGGGTGAGACTTGGCAGCCACTATAACTTAAGATCCTGCATGGAGCTCATCACCCAGCTCATCACCCAACCTGGCTCAGCTGGTCCCCACAGGTGATGGCACTCAGCACATTCAGAGTCAGAGGAGCAGGACATGGGAGAGACAGACGGAAAATCATGGGAAAACAGGGAGGGGCTCAGGACGTGACCATGACACACACGCACACACACACACACACACACACACACACTCACACACATACACACACACACAAACAAACAATCCATAACAGACTGGGAAGGAACCGCGCTGGTTTCTACCGCGCACAGCAGCAGCACCAACGTCAATGACAGATGCAGGACAAACGCACGATGCCAAAAAAATACAGTAATCATTATAATAAATGCACGACCGTTCTCCCACTGTGGTCCGGTGTGACGTGACCAAATAGCATTAACTTAACCGGGGTGTAATTTGTGGGCCCGTGTTATTAAGCCGAGAGACGGCAGATTTATCACGCTCATAACATGGCGGGCTCTCTGTGGCCCCCCAGGGTGCAGCAGCGTGGCCCCTGAGGTAGCAATAACACTGACGATGACTTCATGGTGATGGTCTCTCCCCTCTGAAGCGCTACACAGCCCTCCATCCCATCCAGCCAATAAGCACCGCCGTTAAGACCGCCATTAAACCCATATCCCTTGGAAAAAAAAACGACTACCGCATGACTGTATGAATTAAACTCGGCACAGCCTATAATCTGTCCCCCCGCGCCGCTGTAATTATGCAATAAGTTACATTAAGTGAGGGATCTCGCCAAAGACAAAGGGAGAAAGGAGGAGCCGTGTGTGACAGCCGTGCACTGCAAATTACACACCACTCTCCATACTGTAATTAAGATCAGCTTGACAGGACACACACGCACACACACACGGCAGAACAAAACCACATATGCTTTGTTGCATGACAGTGAAAATGTATCGATTTGAAAAGCTTCCAGATTTATTATTTTTATTTTTAATGTAGACTTTTTTTTATCACTGAACTAAATTGTTGATGTACTATGCTGCCAACGTTTTTGGACACTGACTTATTTGTGTATGGCAAAGGTCAAGTGTGTGTGTGTGCATGCATGTGCGTGCGTGCGTGCGTGTGCATTCATGTGCGTGCGTGCATGCATGTGCGTGCGCGCAGGCAATCAAAGGACGCAGCGGAGAGTGGAAGACAATTGGCAAGCCGCACTCGGAGAAAACAAAGACATCAGGCAAATGGAGATGGAGGTAAGGCCATTAGCATCTGCCTGCCTACCCAGCTGAGAGGAAGATAAATCTGGGCACAGCGGCAGCAGCAGTGGAGCCGTGGAGGTATACCGGTGGTGTGGTGGTGGCTGGTGGTGGACGACGCATCACCTGCTCCACTAAATGCACAACATCATTTATCGGTTAAGTAACCTTGAAAGTGCCGTCATTGTAATGCAGGGCGGCGGTTTCACTGCCCCGTTCCTCACGGCAGGAGAACAGGTAAACAAGGGCTCCGGCTGTGTGTTTTATGGCCGTGTACACGCCGTTTGTTTTAGGCTGGGCTTAAATGGAGCAAGACGTAGCTGACCAGGGCCAATGTTTTATTTATTTTTTATTTTATTTTCATGCATTCATCTTACTGATGTAAATACTGACTGGATGGGTTCACTATCGTAAAACAGCTTGAAATTGTGTGCTTATGTCAGTGGGATATCAGTAGCTTTACATTTACTAAATCCTTTCGAGCAGTCGTGGACAACATACTCAGCCCAGAGCCCACTTGAGTCAAAGTATTAAGTATCCTCGGATAAATATTATAGTGAAATTTGTACTGAATGAACATATGAAGTACAGTATGTGCTTTAATATATACAAATGTTGCATTGAAATTAAGACCCCAAAATTCTAGTGAGAATAGAAACCTTGTGACACGTGAGCTTGTAGATTTGCCTTTTTTATTTGTTTTACTGTTGAATTTGTTTGTACCTTGTAGAGTTTTTAGTTTTTTCTTGATGTCGCAGATTAGTATTACTATGAACCCGTCCGTTAGTCGGTTCATGCCTCCATACAGTATATGGTTGTCAGCCCATCACGGCGATATGATGCTGCAACCAATTTGCCCCTCGGGGACTTTAAATAAACATGAACCTTGAACCTATATAACCACTTCACCCCTATATATATTTTGGTGATTTTCTAAATATTTTTTATACATTTTGAAATTGTGAAATGGGACATTCTGCACAACGAGTATATACTTTTGGTATATTTTGATACCGATACTTGTGTACTTTTACTCAAGTACATTTCCGTTTTACTCGTTCTACTTGAAACATAATATTTCTACATTGCAGTACATTGATACTTTTACTTAAGTAAAAATACTTTTCCCACCACTGCTCAAAGTATATGGATGCCAGGTTGGAAGTGGTTAACATCATGCACGGAAAGCCCTTCTTCTTCCTCTCTGCTGGAGGTGCTTGGGTTCATCAGTATTGCGGAGGTCACAGCAGCCCTCCGGGCAGAGCTGTCTGGGTGGTGGGAGAGCGTCATAAATATTCCACCCTCGGGGGCGCTCGCGCTACGCAAGCGCCGCATTTTGCCAATATTAGCTTTGTGCATTAGCGAGCGGCAGATAATGCAGTCCATCATTATTGCATGACTCCATCGGTACGTATTTGCATCAAGCAGATGAGAAAGTGGAAGGGGAGCATGCAGACCCCCACTGCTCAAGTGATACCTCGGAGTAAAAAGAAACAAGGCAGCTGTATAACTAGATTATATGCTGTGAAATGCAGGAACTGTCGATCAATGTTTGCTTTTCGTAATCACAAATGTTAAACACATACGCAAACAGAATGTATAGTAAACAAATTATGATCGTTTTGCATTTTTAAATACATATTTATTTCCAGTCACTTATCTGGGTGTGGGCTCCTCATTGGTAGAGTCCAACAGCAGAGACAACACATCATTTTATGTGGGGAGGAATCAATTGGAATAGTGACTAAATTGAAGAAAAGGGGGTACGTGCTTTGCTTCTTCGAGTCTTATGGGACAATCCAGTTACCAGTTTCAGTTGGCGACAAGAGGGGCCAAATTATGGCTGGACGATTGAGGCACCAGTATCGTCGGTTTGTGTGTGTGCGTGTGCGTGTGCATGTGCGTGGGGGGCCCACTTGTGTCCCCACACAATATAGTGGCCAACCAGCAATCAGCCAACTTGGTAGTTGGCCGGTCAGCACTACTGGGATTTGTTGTCTTATTGTGGTTCAACTGGCAGTGTTGTTAATGGAAGGGACATGCAAGCTGGACAGCGCTCTGCTGTCCAGTTTGTCCAGTTGGACTCCTCTTCCACTCACCATCACTCTGACGTCCTGGCACTGATTCTCTCTCTCTCTCTATCTCTCTCTCTCTCTCTTTTCTTCCTGGAATTGAGCCTTTGTTTGAAACAGAGTCCATAATACAACCATTGTGTCCATAATGGGAGGGAACTGAAATGATGGCAGGATTGGTGATAACAGACAGACAGTTTATGTTCGCTCCCTTAAGAAACACAAGGGCTTTAATAATACATTGCGGAACGAACGGGGGAGGGCGTTCAAGGTGCGTGTGTGTGTGTGTGTGTGCGTGCTCGTGTGCATGTGCGTGAGAGAGAGAGTGAGAGAGACAGCAGCAAGCCAAACATCATTCACGCACTGCTTATGTGCAGGCACGGCTGGCCAACGCTGGGTTAAATTGTATGGAAGATATTGATGAAGTGTGCCCAGAGGGCCAGTAGCGCTGCCATGTTCCCGATCAATAATTTAAGCATGTTTTATAATTCTCTCTTCTAGTTCGCTGGGCCTGTGTCGCATCGAGGGATTGTGGGCTGGGCTTTGGATGTTTAATCGTTCAGGCTTCCGTCAGCTGGCGAAATAAGGAATTGACCTTATGACCTATAGCTAAGCCCCTCCCCAAACTGCTATGGTCCAATCACAGCTAAGCATACCATGGGTTAGACAAACCTCTCCACCAATAGTTTCCCCTATATGATAAAACATTGATTTAAAAAATAAATCTCACGCACATATTTTTCCAGTGCATATGGCAGGCCTTGTTGACGGATTTGGAAGAGATTTTGAAGGTCTTGTTCCAAAAATGAACCTGTATTTAATGTGTAAAATCCATGATATTTACATTGGAATGAATGAGCCTGGCTGGAAAGTGTCCAAGTGGGAGTGTCTAAGTGGGAGAGTGCGGGGCTTTGCTAAAGGTGAATTACAACCAGTGGTCCTACCAGGTGGTTCCCAGCTAAATGATGGAGAGTTACCAAATCATGAAGCCTTATACAGTAGATCTTTAACTCTTGCGATGACATCAGGGAACGACGACTACACAATTAGAGAATGTAGAAGAATTGTTATTTTGATCGTTCGCCTGTTATCACTCCTATATGGTACCTACATCAATGCTGCGTGGAATTGTGGACAAAATCTTGTCCAACGACAACAAAATATTATTGTCTCCACTAGGCCGAAATCATGGGGAGAGAGAGAGTATGTTTTGCACTCCGTCCGTCTGTGCGTGCGTGCGTGTGTTCAAGACGGATCTGTCCGATATTTCATATTCCATCCTAATTAGCTAACATTGGCTTTCAAAGTTTCCAGGATTGGCCCGTTTTGAACAAAAAGCCTCAAATCATGAACGCAGCATGTTTATCTAGTTTAGTTTTGGGTCTGAGAGGCTAAATCTCATCAAATGGTGCAGGTCCAAAGAAAAAGAAAACAGCCCAATAATAAATACGATAAAAAGGAAAGACAAAATTATTGTTTATTGCGAATCAGTGGTAATGTGTTCTGCCCAACCCCCACCTCATTTCAATTTCACACACATTGGCTTCCAGGACATCTTCCATGCTGACAGTAACATAACGATTAGGTTTTTTTAATCTTCTGACGCGGAAAATGAGAGGGAAATAAAATGTCCATTAAGAACCAAGACAGGAGCTACACACAGAAACGCTGCACGCCTCCATGACGCCGGGAACAAATTGCTATTCCACAAAGGTGCTTTTCTAACGGAATCCTGTCCGCTCCCTGCTCCTTCAATCGCTGTTCCTCACTAATCGCTCTCTGATCCTTACAAGCGTTTCTATAATGGGGGCAGATTTTTCAAGACGAGAGTTTTTCCAGGAGAAAGTCAATCGAGGTCTAATTCTTCCCCTGCTCTATACAATGTTTTCAGTTATTGGTATCGATGCAGTAAAGTGACAAATAACAACGGGACACAATCCCAGCCAAAGGTAGGGTAAATTATATGTTTTGGTGAAAGAAAAATGTTTTGTTAAAAGGTTACTATACTGATCCGTGCTATAGAGTGTTTGTTCACTGAGTCTCAGGGGTTTCCCTGTCTCTCCAGCTCTTTAATAAACCGAAATTTCAGATACAGGTGATATAGGTTCTTTAACCAAATGATAGTATGTCATCTGTCCCCCCCTTCCCGGACAATATGAACTCTTACTGACTGTACATAAACTGTATGTTCTTAATAATTTTATTCTTGACACCTACTGGATGCACGTACAGTGACGTACTAACAACTTTTGCATTACTATGATTGCTTTTTTTGTATTGCATTGGATTGATGCCAACAGATTAATTTCGTTGTACACTTGTGTTCAATGACAAAATAAAATCCATCCATCCATCCCCCATTTAATCGCATTTCTATCGCTGAGACCCCAATTTATATTGTAAAATCAATGTTAATTTAACTCTGAGAGCGTACTCTGAGAGTGTACAAAAAATAATTATTTATATATTTTTCTCTTTTTTTTTGGGGGGGGGGGGGACCCTGATACCCCCACAAGGACCCCTGGGGGCCACTGGACCCCACTTTGAGGACCACTGACCTAGAAAGCCTGGCACGCATGCTGTAAACATCACAAGGGTGTTAGTGGTGCGTGCACCCTGAAGGCCAACTGTCACTCCATATCCTCCGATGGAGGTGTGGGAGGAAAAACTGTGAAAATGTTCCACCTAGTGAGATATCAGACGAGTTCATTTACACCTTCATGAATTCTCAGAGATTGGCCACTCTCTTTTTTTTTATTTTTTTATCATTTTTATCCCACGATTTTGTAACACATTTTTCACCCGTGTCAATTCTAATGTGATTCTGGGCTATTACACACCCTCCGCCAACCTAGTCCCCATATATGGGGGACATGGGGAGAGCAACGGACTTGAACTCCATTACACCTGACCCTGGTTGGACGTAGCGCGTGGAAGGAACACGTTATTCCAACCAGTTCCTTTCCCCTCCATCAGGCGCCCCTTGTGAGGGTACCTACCCTAGGGGACACGGGGAGAACATGCAAACTCCACACAGAAAGGCCCTTTTCCTCAACCCCGCCTCGGGTATGGGCACTGAGGAGGAAACACGCCGCCAGCGCCCACAGCGGGAACCGAACCCAGGACCTTCTACCTGTGAGGCGACAGCACTACCAACTGTGCCACCATGCCCCGCTTAGCACGAGACTGGCCACTCTCTGATATGTGATTGTAAACAGCAGTGGAAAGTAACTAAGTACATACTGTATTTGTTAAGTACAATTTTTAGGTAATTTTACTTTTACTTGAGTATTTCCAAAAGGTTGAGTATTGCCTATACTTTTGTACAATAAAGTATTAGCTATATTTTTATTCAAATTTTTTACTCTTCTTTATACTTAGGCCTACACTTCTTTTCACGCACAAGTTTTTAATACAGGCCTTTTAACTTAACAGCTTAACGTAACAGAGTACTGTTTTATATTGTGGCATTGCTCGTTTACTAACGATTTACTAAATCGGAGTACTCTGTTCCATGCACCACTGCTCATAAAGGATTCAAGCTTCAAGCCCATCAAATGTTTTTCTTCAAACCCCACATCAGTTAACGTCAAACCATCAAAGCATTCCTGTTGTGTTATATTTTTTTCCTTTTTCCATCTAAGCTTGATTTTCAAAGAGTGACGCACAACACATATAGAACCACGGTGACGTTAGATCTGTCGCTGACGCTAGAGTGCTGCGCTCACGTACCGTACATCAGTCGCACGCCTGTCAACGACGCACACATCCCAGCTATGTCACGCCAAAGTCATACGACCCTTCAAGACGTGCCAAAGTCAATAAAGTGATTCCGAACTTTGATAGAACCTTGGATTGTGCAACTATTCCGGTCATTATTATCAGTGGTCAAGAATCATAATTGGCTTTATTGTCACATCACACAAACCAGAGGGTGAAATTTGTTTGCCTGTAAGTTCTACGCGAAGAGGAGGCAAGAGGTAGAGCTGGCATCACTTCCTGGTTATTAAACAGCTGGTAGATGGAAATGACGCTCGTGCACGGCTTTGTAGCGTCAGAAAAGCGTTTCACTTTTTTTGCCGACGCGTGAAGTTGCAGCCGGGCGCGAGCCTCATTTCCATCCACCAGCTGTTTAACAACCAAGAAGAGATGACTGGACGAGGCGTTTTGTGTGGCGAAGGTGTGCTTGCATCCATCTCCATATAGAAGAAAACAAAGGCAAGAAGAGGGGCCGGGGGGCAAGGGGGACAATATATCAATCAAAGAAAATAAACAAATGATCCACATGCTGTATAACTGAAATATTATGTAATGTACAATTTTGAAATAGGCCTATTGCTATTACTCATATTTCCATTTTCATTAGCCTTCTATAGTATATATATATATATATATATATATATATATATATATATACTATTCTGGCGCAGGCGCCATTTCCATCCACCAGCTGTTTAAAAACCAGGAGACCCCTGCTCTATAGGCGCTTCCTTGCCGCTTCTTGGCACTCTCTCCGTTGTACTATAAACTTTAAAAAATAAAATATGAACCCTTCTTCCACCACTGCAACCAGAGTAGTTTAATCTCAGCCATCTCTATATACCTCTCCTCCCCACAAATCCCTCATAAATGGCATTGTTTGATACCGACGCCCCAGGCTTGAGATAAGCGGCTTCATAACAAGCCATGCGTGCATCACATCTTCCTAAAGCTGCTTACTTAAGATGGTTAGATGGATATCTGTGTGTAATTCCAGCAAACACACTGATTGTCTGACTGGAGGATGGATGGATGTAAGCACTCTCTGTGTATGCGTGCGTGTGTGTGTGTGTGTGTGTGTGTGTGTGTGTGTATGCGTGTGTGTGTGTGTGTGTGTGTGTGTGTGTGTGTGTGTGTGTGTGTGTGTGTGTGTGTGTGTGTGTGTGTGTGTGTGTGTGTGTGTGTGTGTGTGTGTGTGTGTGCGTGCGTGCGTGCGTGCGTGCGTGCGTGCGTGCGTGCGTGCGTGCGTGCGTGCGTGCGTGCGTGCGTGCGTGCGTGCGTGCGTGCGTGCGTGCGTGCGTGCGTGCGTGCGTGCGTGCGTGCGTGCGTGCGTGCGTGCGTGCGTGCGTGCGTGCGTGCGTGCGTGTGTGTGTGTGTGCGTGCGTGCATGCGTTTGTATTGCTGGAGGCGATGCAGTGCACAAGGCTTCTCAACGTGCTGATGGATGCGGATGCCCCTCCCGAGGCCGTGGAGCTCCAGGCTCACTGACCTTGGGCCACAGCATGGGATGGGAGAGAGTGTCAAGGAATTTGGAGTTAAACTTAACGAGCCCTAAGCCAGCTGTGTTTCTTAACCTGTTGCTATCTGTTAGCCTATAGGGTGAGGTCAGGTTTTGTGGGATAATTACCCCCTGCTGTCTTTTGTTTATTGTTCTATTGATTTTCCATTTGCTTCCGGCTAAATTCTCTATATGAGGTGTGTTGCCTTGTATTCAGTGTGGCACACAACTGCTGCAGGTATATATGAGACTATTTTTCATATAGCCATGCCTTGCGTTAAATTAAGATTATTTACTATGGCTAGCTCAATTGACAATCGATCAATCAATCAATCAATCAATCAATCAATCGATCAATCAATCGTAAAAAGGAAGATTATTTGTTATCAATCAATCAATCAATCAATCCTCCAATTACTCTTTTTTTCTATAGCACAATGTGAACTTTTCTTTTACTATAGTTATGGCTTTAAAGCACAGCCTTTAGTTCCCCCATTTGAACTGCATGTGCTTAAAAAGGAAATAAAATAAAAAGATTAGGGAAAAGTTTTTTAACACTAAAAGCATAATAAAAACAATATTAAAATCTGATGAGAACAACAAGAATGTGAAAGGTTATTAGCAGCGATTAAAGACAGATGTGAACATAAAAGTCACTGGACATTTATTCATGCATCACTAACAGAATGCACCATGTTCTGTTGAAACAAAACAAATACAAAAAATACAATACAATACGAATAAGCTATTCAAAATTGAAAAGCTGCATTGAGCTATCTGATATTTTCACCATTCTGCATGTTAAAGAAGATACTGTTGGACTTCTTAAGCCCTCTATGCACTGTACTAGTGGTTAATCAGAACAGCAAACCTGATGGGTAACATTGTGAGTTGGTAGATCTGCTATTTTTTCTGCTAAGATTTGTATACATTTTACGCAATTGAAAACTTGTAAAACGGGACAATCTGCAAAATGAGTACATAACTTTTTACATAAATACTTTTGCACTTTTACTAAAGTAGTACATTTTTAATTCTGAACTTTTACCGAGTATTTGCAGTATTGATACTTTTATTATACTAAATATTTTTTTCCACCACTGGCTGCATCAGTGTCAGCTCTACCGCATGACAATAACAGTCATCATGCTGCACGTTTTCTTTGATTTAAAGATGGATTGGTCTCATTTGCAACTAACCATCCATTGTGTTATTTGCAATTGCTTTTTATTTATGTCCAAATAACAACACAGCATATTTAATCTGTCCCTTGACATACCACGTACTGTACAGTCCAATATGTTTTCCATTGTCCCACAATCTTTAAACCACATTAAATCCCTAATTATTTTAAATACCGGTAGCTTATGTGTTGTGCAATGCATTGTGAGCTTGTAGATTTTCTATTTTCGCTATTTACCTTAAAGCACACAATTGCTATTTACTATTTAGGTATTATCAGAGCCACTTACAAGTGCAAGATCAGAGTAAGCGCATGAACCTCAGTCAACAAACAACAAATATATACATAATTATAAATCAAGTACAAAAAGAAGAACAGTGCAGTGCCTCAGAGAAACCTGCAGCTAAACATCAAAGCTAACATCTGTCTCCTCTAAACAACATGCTATCTAAATAACATTGTTGGTATAGCGCTTACCTGCAGGCCCACTCGAACGACTGGCTTACACTTGACGTTCCACCTGTTCAGTCTGAACTGGAAAAAACGTCTTTATCTTTGTGACAGTGTGACCCCACCCTGGGCCAAACCAACTCCTGTCTAGGGATAGGGAGGATTATTTGTCGCCGACATTGGATTCTAAAAATACTTTGGAAAACTAAAGACTTTGTGAAATAAAAGAGCTACAAGCTCAGATGAAACTGAAATATATATATAACTGTGTTTTGTGACCGTTTTGAGCAACTGTAACATGTTGTGGATCATGTTGACCCCTTTTTCATTTGGTCCTGTGTTGTGAGAGGAGCCAGGGGGTATATAGCTCTGAGAAATGGCATTGTCATTTGTCAGTCAGTCTGCTGTCTGATGCAGCCTGGAGTTGGTCAAGGAAGTGTCTGTCTCTGAGGAGACGTTTGGTCTTTTGTCTTGTCACATAATCTGCACTTGGGGGAAATAAACATTGTTAAACTCTGCCCAACTGTGTTGCCTCGCCATCCTTTATGTTCATACTACCCCCTTATGTTCATGTCACACCCCTGAGACAGGGGTGTGACAATCTTCATCTTAATCTTTATCTTATAATAATAATACTAATACTAATACTAATAATACTAATACTAATACTAATACTAATGCTAATAATAATAATAATAATAATAATAATAATAATAATAACAATAATAATAATAATAATAATAATAATAATAATAATTACTGGTTCATATCCTATGGACAATTTAATAACCTAGCTGCTCTTAAATCTCCCCAAGTATACTTGAAAACTGTAGTTACTAGTTTCTTTGTAGATTTAGATTATTATTATTACAAAACATAAATTACCTAAGGTAGCCATTTCAGGCTTTTGAAAATAGCAGATCTACAAGCTCACAATCTGTCACGATGAAATGGGACAATTCTACACAATGGACACTTTTACTTTTGGTACTTTAAGTACATTTTGATGCCAATACTTTTGTACTTTTACTCAAGTAAAGTTTGAATTTTCCGGACATTATTTCCTACATTGCAGCTCGATAGGCCTACATGTTATAAAGAAATGTGAGTACTTTTCCCACCACTCTACACATATGGTGTACTATAACTATACTGTACATTTGTCAATGTTCTTGGTTGTTGGTACGGCTGCTGCTGCTGCTGCTGCCAGTGACTGCATGTGTGACATTAATCGTAGCTGAAATGCCGGGCAAAAGACCAAGGCTTGGGGGCCAAGCAGGGTTCATGGGCTGACTGTAGCCTATGCTGTAGGTGGAACGTTGTTAGCAGGGATGAGAAGGCATTGTGGGTGAACAGGTCATGACACAGCAACACTGATCTGAGTGGAAACATGCAGCGAAGGCAAAGAGAGAGAAAGAGAGAGAGAGGAATTTCAGCACTATAATTTTTTCCATAGGAGGCGAGACGTTAGGGAGCACTTGTTTTCTGGGACTGCAACGGATGCCTATATACCTTCTCACGCGAACTTGAGCCACGAGAGGCACCGCCGAGCAAGCTGAAGCGAGCAAGTCTCCATGCCGAACGTTGCGAAGTTCACTTCAGCCGACTCAGCGCCGTCCGAGTTATGTTCCGATATAGGGACAGAATCGTAAATCGTCGTTCCCCCCTATAGTTTCTGTGCCTCTGACATGTCTACAGTTCACCAAGTGAACACAGCGGGGCAATTCCTATCTACGTGAAGTCCCGTCTCAGCCAATCACAACCTGCGTCTCACGTCTCTCCTACGGAAACAATACTCCCAATGGGGGAGGGTTGGGTGTGCTGCATTTTAACTCACTCGGCGCAGAGAACCAATTGATTATGGTTCACAACTGTTTTCTGTACGCGCTCATAACACGGTTGGGGTGCGATGGGAAAGAAATGCTGTCTATGTCTGGCGCAGTTTTTAAAATTGTAATATTGTTTGGTGAAATCTCAGTAGTGGAGCTTTTCATGGGCATCTTCCATACAGTATGGCCAACACCACACTCAAACTTCAGTACACTTCCCAGAGTGCAACAGCAAACTGGCCACTGCTCGTTAGGAGCACCTGAAGAGGTTTATAAGGCCATTCAAACAAACAGAAACCAGTGAGAAGACAAGCAAGCTCTACTCATGAGTTCAACCCAAAGACACCAATGGTTGGTTAAGTTGTTTATTTACCTGTTTGAAATGCTGCTTAAAGTGTTAATGTTTTAAAATGTATACCATTTATATTGCATGACTTAAGTAAAATGTGACAGTATAGCATGTGCTTAAATTCATATTTAGAAAATGTTTCAGATGTCAAAAACTGATGATGGATGGGGAACTACCCATAGATCCGAAGTCCCGTTAGTCCGAACATGCACTGCTCCCGTGCTTGCGGTTAGGTTATGTTGAGCACACTTCTGTGTTTAAACACACTTGACAGTGTTTGGGAATTGATTGACTTTGTCTTGGAATATGACTTTACAAAAGAATAAGACGAAGTTAGAATTGTTATAAAACAAAACTACTAGGCCTACTAAAATGTGGACAATTCATGGTTCACCTAGTTGTCTTTATTTAAAGTGCTTAAATGGTTATCTAATTTGAATCATTTATTGCTTAATGGTTAATTTAATTAAAAATATTGACTTTAACAACTGTTTTATACAAATAAATGTTTAAAGGTATATTCAGTGATTTCACTCAAAAAACCTTAGGTTTCGTTTTTGGCTGTGGGACCCAGCCTTTCGTACAATCAGGATAGATAGTCAAAAACGAAACCTAAGGTTTTTTGACCCCCAGGGGTTAACTGGGGACAGGGAGGAACTCCTTATATGGCCAGCACACTCTATAGTAGGGAGGATTATCACAACAAAACAAAAAAATAAGTGATATTTGAATTAAGTGAAATCACTGAATATACCTTTAAAACGCATTTAATGTTTAAAAACAAGAATGGTTAAAAAGAGAACGTATTAATTAGAAATTTGTTTTGAAAATATTTGTATTGGAATTGTTGTTAACCTTTGTTTTCTCTGTCTCTAAGGTTTACAGCCTAACTGATAATGGCCAGCCAATCATCAATTAATTAAACTAACAATTAATTGAAAAGTTTGAAAATAAAAATATTGGATTGGGTTGGAGAAAACAGAGTTGTGTCCTTTCATGTCCTTTAGGAGGGGAACTAGAGTTGAACTATACAAATATCTCGGATTCTTCTTTTTGGCTCAAAACAAGCATGATTTGCTTCTCATGTATGTTTTGGGTGAATTAAATAACAATTAAATAATCACCAACATGAATTATGTTTGTTATTTACAGCTAGGTAGAGTAGTGGGGCGAGATGGAAAAGGGGCGACCGTACCTGTTACGGCATATCGGGTCTGAATCGCATCTTGGTGAACTCTTGCAGTGTGTGATGCCTATAGAGCGTCCCACCCCCTTTCAGAACGACGAGTGGCCCAGGAAATGAATCCCAATGCATTTTGCCCATAGGCTTTTCTTAAAGTATTTATTTAAAGACGGTTACGCCGCGGACAAAGACAACTCGGACTCAAATCATGACAATGAACACAATATTTTGGGCCGATCAAATCATTAGAAAGAAGAAAATAAATGCAGTAGACGACACTAGTTGTTTTGTTTTTCTTCTTATAAATTATTTGATCGGCCCAAAACATAGTGTTCATTGTCATGATTTGTCACGATCCGAGTTGGCGTTGTCCGCGGCGTAACCGTCTTTAAATAAATACTTTAAGAAAAGCCAAAAGGCAAAATGCATTGGGATTCATTTCCTGGGCCACTCGTCGTTCTGAAAGGGGGTGGGACAGCGACGCTCTATAGTCGGCGACCAATCGTTTAGTGTGAAAGCTACAACGATATGATTGCAGGCGATTAAAAAAAAAGACTCCTGCAGTGTGAAATAGATAACGATCTGATGACTCACCAGAACAAACTATACAATGGGAGAGAACAGCAACACATGATTAAAAAGGGGGAGGGGCATATGGTGTCAAAAGGGCAGGGAGAACATGTGTGTTTTTAAACGAGATTTAATAATGTCCGTATAGAAGGTGCAGCTTTCACAACTATAGTGGCAGGGCGTTCCAAAGTATGGGTGCAACGACTCTAAGAAGGTCGATGACCTTTCTTCCAGGCCAAGGCTTTATATCCAAGATGGATTATAATCGCATCTTTGATGTATTTACAAACTGTACAAACAATACACAGTGTGCCCAGATGAAAATAACCACACGTACACAGAAATGCACACTGGCCTGCCACTAACTGATTTCCCCTCACCCCCTGGGGCTGATCTGATTACAGCTGGTAAGTCTAAGAATAGCAGCTGCTGTGTTGTTTCCCTGGTGTAGAGATATGTCCCTTGTGTTCCACTGAAAGCCCCGCATGCGGCTTGCTTGTCGTGTGAATGAACAATGGCACCATGCGCACCCACACATAATACGTGCATATGCATGCATTCACGTGCACACGCAGTCATGCTGGGTGGTGTGCTCGTGCAACACACCATAATTGCTGTCATATTGTCGTGATGATACAATGGCAATAAGCAGTCACACTTGTCATATCACTGTTCAATTTGAAAGGCATCAAAAATGAGTAAAAACTGCAACAAATTGTCAAGCTGTCCTGAATATGACATATAGAAACACTTCAGGCAAACAAACACAAGTGGAGATTTGCCTATATACAGAACAACTGTGTTTCTTAAATGGGTATTTAAAAAAAATATATATATTTTATCTATAGTGGACTCTGGTATTTAGCTAAACATAATATGGCTCAACTGTTCCCAACACCCATAAAACATGACTATACTTGTAGTTAGACATCTGTTTATATGGTTCAACAGCCTCTGCATTACACCCACAATCACTATGAAATAACATGCTATTATTGTTCAACGAGGGGAGTAAATTACTCCACTCACCAAGCGCAACAATTTATGATGAGGAAGATATTGTACCAAGGATGACAGACTTTAAGTATAATTTGCATATTAGAGCAATTTAAACAAAGTTTAAAATATCATTGCTCATTACAGCAAAACAAGTGTCACAAATGAACACACAAAAAAGTGTTACATCACTTATAGAGGGTATGCGCATGCATAAAGTGAATGGCAAATCGAGTGGCAAAGTGAGTGGCAAATTTAGTTTAACATTTTTTAATGTTGTTTAATGCAATTAGACATGACTTTTCTGTTTGGATGCATGGGCTGTCAAGGCCAGAAAGTAGTTTTTTGACACTCAGTAGGCATTCCTGCATAACTTCCTGGTTTGATGAGCTATAGCACTCTTCTTGAATAGCCGCAAATTTTAAATAGGACTTAAATTGTTTAAATTAACTACAACATGCATCACCACTCTGACATTTAACCAGTTAATGCCATTTCTGTCTGGCTTCTAAAGTAGTTTTAGCTTCAATTTCCATAAGAAATGATGAGAAAGCCTGATTGTTCAAAATTTCATATTTGTGGGGATAGAAAACAAATGTTCATGTTGTGGGACCTTTAAAATATTCCCCGTTTTCCTGGGGAACACCTGGAACACCTTCAAGGATGCACGGGGGTCCCTGGAGGTCTGGACCCCACTTTGAGAACCACCATGCAGTAACCTATACTACACAGAACATATTTCATACAAGATAAAGGGTTACAAAGATCGTCAGAGTCAGGATATATTAATGTCCCCGTGCACTGCCACTGAGTTCCTGTTTTGTGCTTGATGGGGGCAGCCCATAGAGTTTCAGTGGAAGTTGCTCAGTGGCGTTTTGAAGCACCCGGAAGAACCATCTACTTCCGCATTTTTTCAATTTGGGCAACAATGCGGAAGTGCAAACGCGTTCAACGTTAAACTCCAGCTGCACGGGGTTTCCTTATAACTCCACTGGTCCGCATGCAGTCCCTCCTCTTACCACTAGGGCTGAGCGCCTCAACGTTGGAGAGCCTCACTGGGGCCTTGGGGCAGCCGTCATAATGACATGCCATCTTGGTAACGTGCCTAATTGGATTCAGATCTCTAAATAGGATTTGATTGGTTTCACATTCAGATTCCCCGTCTACGTCCTTGAGTGCAGGCTCCAAATTACCTGCGTCTCTCTCCCTATAGTCCCTACTGCCCTTCGTTCAGTTTCTTGCTTATTAGACTGAGCAGAAAGTAATTATGTGTGCTTTATAACAGTGGGAGGCGAACCTTCTTCCCATGCCTAATGGCGTGTGAAGAACAGAGGTGGCCTGCCGTTAGAGGAACAGGTGAGCGCAGCTGTCCCAGATTCAACTCAGCGCTACAGGGTGTCTGTCTGTCTCCTGTGGTGAAGACCGCTGCAGGGCCGTTATCTCATCTTTGCAAGACGTCCCTTTAAGCTTCATTTCTGTATCACTCGATTGTTTCATCTCCCCGTCTTTTTTTTCCTTTTTTTTTTCATTTTATTCAGAGCAGCCAATTATAATTTTTACTCCTTTTTCTCCCAATTTGGTCGTTCAACCTTCGCTACACAGCTCTGTGATGCCACTGCATGTACCCTACAGGCTCACCTGCCAGTGAGCAGCCCCCACTCCTACCAGCGCTTGCATGTTAAATAAAGTAGTAGTAGGCTACAGCACCTAAACATCAGAGTAGTGCCATCTGAATACCAGCACAGCTTACCCACACTGGGTGTGATTTTGATATCGTGGTATTGCTACTTGTACTACTCAGGTAAAAGGTCTGAGTACATCACGACTGCATTTGATGGACAGATATTATGTTTTACCCCTAGCTGTGTCACTTGAGCGCCAAACTGTTTTTCTTTGATTTCTGACCTGCACAGATGTTTCTTTCAGTCTCTGGTAATATTTTTATCCAATCACGTCTGTCTGGTCTACTTCATCTAGTCTTTTCTCTCCTCCGCCCCTCTCTAAATCTAACGCTGTCCTTTTCAATCTTCCTCACTCTTCTTTATCATCCCCCTCCCTCCTCCCTTGACTTTATCCATCTTGTTTCTGTCCTTCCGTGTTCCATTTGTCTTCCTTCTATTTCTCCCAATTTAGTCGTTGCCATTTCCGCCCCAGTAGTCCCTGTTGCTGCCAACCCTCACTGTTGCAGGAGACAAATGGATCTCAATAACGGGGGGCGGACTTGTAAGAAATCAGCAAGATTTGGCTTTTGGAGACTAGTTTCAGAATTTTGGTGTGGTGTTAGGTATGGGTATAAGGATTTAAAAAAGCTGTGCAAACGCGTTGCGCCCCCTAGTGGTCTGTTTGCACAGACTAAAATATTGGATAGGTTAGGTATAGGTTGAAAACCAAAATAATTGATAAGATATTTTTCAATGGATTCTGTAACTATTGGGTGTGCTAAATAACATACTAAAAGTATACGGAAAACAAACACATTGAAAGGCATCATTTTCAAGATGGCGTCCACGATTGCTGCCGGGAGCTTAAAATACTCGCCCCTAGTGGTCGGTTTGCAATGAAACCATAGGCTTTCCGACACACAAAAGGTCCGACATATGGAAACAACGGTCGGACATGCGCTGCTCCGTACTTGCGGTTAGGTTAGGTTAGGTTTTGAGGTAGGTTGTCTAATAATATAATAACAGTCCGGACCAATAGTATGTCAGAACTAAAGCCTGCACCACAGACACAGGGACACACATAGCTGTCTAAGGACCACGCAGAAATCTCATCCCGTCCAACTCCTGGTAGAATGACTCTTGATCCCATCCCGCTCGCACTCAAAATTACTCCCAATTACATCCCGCTCCTCTGTCTTTCTTGCTTTATTGCGTTCTTGCTTTCTTTCTTTCTTTTATTAATGCATTAGTCATTAGGAAAGTAATGGATTATGTGTTTGGATTATGTATTTTATTGTGTTTCATGCAGTTTTAATTCAAAAGATATGGCACCAGGAACAGTTATTCTGTGGTACTATAATGAGGCCCACAAAATGACCAGAACTACGTAATATTTCACAAAAACCAGAGCAGAACTCCCACCACGGGACTCGGGCAAGCAATTCATACAGTTGCAACCACTATATTAATGCCATACAGCTTAATTTAAACAATTCTGAACTATCCCTTTAATACCGAATTGCAATCCCATCCCGCGGGAATCCCACGGGACCCGCGGGAATCCCGAAAAAGAATTCATCCTCTAAAACAGAACAAAACGAACCAGAACCAGAAATGAACTGCTTAATCCACTGACCCCTCATCCGCGGAACGCCATTCCTCTGGAGGAAAGATAGCGCTTCTTATAGTTGTTGTTTTAAGGGCACATAGCGTGCCTGTCGGATGTGTTTGGCTGTCATACACCCTGGGTTATCCGCAGTGACACTAGACATGAATAGAATATGCTGCCATACTCCTTCAACCCCTCCCTCCACGTATAACCCTCTACTACACCAGTGTACTCCACCGTCCCAGCAGGGATCTGCACTCAGGAGGAGCATACTTTTCTACTTAAGAATGAAAATAAAATGCTACTCAAAGTAATAGTGACAGTAAAAGATGCACATGTAAAAAAAGGCTCCTTTAAATTCACCACGGCTCAGTCACTCTGACATAACGTGCCTTTGTTTGGAAGAAGTTCAAGTTTTTAAGTGGTGCAACCACTTCGCCATGAACGCCCGGGGTTATTTAATCCATTAAATCATAGTGCCAAGCGATTTATAGCAGCGGAGCACATTTAGCGATGGACCGGATGTTATCCCAGATGTGGCTGAAGCAGCTAGATGTAGCCAAAACACTCTAGAGGCGATCGACAACAACGGACATGAATAGAATATGCTGCCATACTCCTTCAACCCCTCCCTCCACGTATAACCCTCTACTACACCAGTGTACTCCACCGTCCCAGCAGGGATCTGCACTCAGGAGGAGCATACTTTTCTACTTAAGAATGAAAATAAAATGCTACTCAAAGTAATAGTGACAGTAAAAGATGCACATGTAAAAAAAGGCTCCTTTAAATTCACCACGGCTCAGTCACTCTGACATAACGTGCCTTTGTTTGGAAGAAGTTCAAGTTTTTAAGTGGTGCAACCACTTCGCCATGAACGCCCGGGGTTATTTAATCCATTAAATCATAGTGCCAAGCGATTTATAGCAGCGGAGCACATTTAGCGATGGACCGGATGTTATCCCAGATGTGGCTGAAGCAGCTAGATGTAGCCAAAACACTCTAGAGGCGATCGACAACAACGGAAGGTATGATTAATTCTACCGCGACTATAGCGACGGGACCGCGGTGGGCCGTCTAACACATGATCTTTTCTTAGAATTGGACAGAATTATTTAGATCAAGAGTTATTAACGTTTTAAGATTTTCGATCTCGTCGGCTAAAATGAGGGGGAACATTTCCGAGTGTTTTGCGCAACAGACGCTCCCAGCCTGTGGAGCGATGCGATCGGTTTTGATATCAATAATCTCCGTCCTTTTGATCAATCTCCGTCTTGAGCGCTGGGAGTTACTAATTGAAAAGGTGGAGAACTTCATCCTGTGCGCTCAGGGTGTTTATCTTGTCAGATATATGCCTGCTCTCCTGCTCTGATCCGCTGGGTGCTGCTGCTGGTGACGGCCAGCACAGACAGGACCACCCCGGCCTCAGGTTCAACCAAGCAGGGAGGAAGACATGGAGACGTGGTGATGTCAGTAACTGCATTACTATTACTGCATGGCTCTTTTCACATAACACACATTATTGCTGTGTGTCATGTGAAAAGAACCGACAACTGATTGGACTATAGTACAATGATGAATAGAGGACATTTACTACATTGTGGGATACTGTTCCCTATACGGTTAAGAAACAGTATAGCATTAAAACCTGGGAGAACAACCGTCTATAACTGGCTATTTATGAAAATTCGCAAACAAAAAACCTTTTCAAATGCGGGGTCCGTGGCCAAACATATCAATTGGGAGGGTCCTTGACACAAAAAAGGTTTGAGAACCACTGGATTGGAATAGAGGACTTTTACTTAGTATTTCTACACTGTGGTACGGCTTACTGTTACTTAAGCAAGAATCAGAGAACTTCTTGCAACACTGCTGTGCAGTCAGAGTGGATTACTGTGGCTAATGAACGGCCTGCACCACGCGCGCACACACACGCACACACACTGCTCTCCTCCACTCACACTGTGACTCAGCAAGTCTTTCTGTCTCCCTCTCTCCCTCTCTCTCTGTGTGTCTCTCTCTTCCTCATTAAGCCCCAGTTATTCTTTGAGACACACATACGGCTATTTCAGGGCATGGCCGAATTTGCCATTCCTTCATGGGGTAAAACAACACAGCATTCACCATTGGAATTGCATTACAGAAGGTACACATTGTTATAAGTATGGGTTTCTTTTTTCATAGCGTAACATATGGTGAAGTATTGTCGTAATTGCAAGAACCACTGTGATTACACATTACACATTGTGATTATTAAAAACAGGACTGCAAAATATTCTAAACTTTCCACGATTCCAATAATCATATTATTTGAGACGGTTTTGCCGGTTCAAAAAAGGAAATCACGTGACGTTGTTCCCTCTCCCCTATTTGCTCATACTAGGACATGACGTATGTAATGTAGGCAGACGGATACTTAGCAGTGTGCCGGTAGCGTGCTCAGTAAATAGCAGAACTACAAGCTCACAACGCGCCACGAATGTGACGCGTCTCAACCGTACTCAACCGAGTATGAATCAGGAGAACGAGACATGAGCACATACAGTCAGTGACGGATTAACCCCTCTCAAGGCCCTGGCGCTTCACCAAATCAAAAGGCCCTACAGATTCAGTCAATTAATTAATTAATTGCATGCATGCGTTTAGCGCATATCCACTACTGCCTGCGCTGCCCGCTGACACACAAGACACAGTAGGAACTGCCGCACTGGGCACAGCCTTTCCAACTTCAGTCTCTGCTAAACTGCAATTTTCCCGAAAAATAATTAGCCTATATCTACAAGCTCCATTAGCAGGCAGCAGCATGTTTTGTCTAAATTGTCTTTGTGGCCAACAAATGTAGCTACATTTGCAAACAGTGCTGTTGACCATGTTGTTACATGGTCCATATAACATGTGTGCACCAACAGACAATGCCAACATGCTATATTAATATTAGAACGTTTTAAAGACAGATTAATTATTGACGACAATGCAACCTGTGGGTGCAACGTCACTGAAAACTTTCATAATAGCAATTAAATTAATTTACTCACGAGTGCTGGAATCGTGAAATGGAGGATGTAAGAACACACTTTTGTTGCATTAGAGCAGGGTAAATATGAAGTTTTGCGCCAATGTCTTGTTTATATTCCTCTTTACATAGGCTGTATGTTATTGTCGCAACAACACACGTTGGTCGGTCTGAGTGAGGGGGCCTTCCTGAGCAAGGGGGCTTCTGACGGCGTCGCTTACTCGCTTCCCCTCTGTCAGAGGAGGAAGCGACGCGCAGCCGTCGGGAACCCCCCCAAACAGACTGCTCCCCCCCCCCCCCCCCCCCCCTCCCGAAAACTGCTACAGAAACTCTCAGAGAAGACCAAAAACACTAGCGGGGGTTCTTATGTTGCGTTATATTTTTCGAAAGAAGCAACAGCTGTACCTATAGTCTCGTACCAGGCCCTGCAAGCTTCGGGCCCTGGCGCTTAAGCTCCACCTAGTTCCATTGTTAGTCCGGCTCTGCATACAGTACGACATGTCTTGGACGTCGGCCAAAGGAATATTTTCCTGCATATTTCCCTCTCACGAGTCACAAATAATAGCCTATATATACACACTTTAAAAATGTCAATTGAAA
>NC_139701.1:15161141-15171141 GCF_964188405.1 Protomyctophum parallelum | reverse complement strand
ATCCTATTTGTCTCTCTCTCCATCGTCCCTCTTTCCCGTACTCTCACTGGATCACTCCCCCGCCTCTCTTCCTCCTCTCCCTCTACCACCCCCCCCCCCCCCCTCTTTGTACTGGTGGATCAAAGGAGCTTGGCTGTTGAAGCTCCAGGGCCTAAATTAGATTCACGCTTCCCTGAAAGAACAGAGACGTTGGTAGTAGACAGAATCCCAAGGTCAGAGATGGTTAAAAAAAACATCTCTGACCGCCCCTGTGAAGTGAGGGGTGCTCTTATCATCATACATCATCTCATGAACAACTGGATTCATGTGATTGGTTAGCCGATTTGCTCCTCTACATATGACATAAATGTTCCGTTCATTGTCAATGGGGTTTAATGTTTGTGTTTAACATAAATTTACGTCATATTTGGTGGACATTTAACTTAATTCCTCATTTCATTGTGCAAAGGCAAATATGAGAGTGTGCGGACAAAATTTACGTCATATTTGGCGGACATTTGACCTAATCTCTCCTGAATATTTGAGGACAAAAGCTATACTGTATATAGGAGGGGCTAGCGCCCCTCAAAATAAAAGAGTAAAATACCCCCCCCCCCCCCTCTCTCTCTCTAATGATATCAATACTCAGTGTAGGTTCCAGAGACCACCAATGGGTCCCAAATTTCGGCTATTGTTTTTAAACGTTTGACAACTGTTTGGAAAAGACCACAATAAGGGGAGGTTCACTGCCACTGATTGATTTCTCTTTTGTATACCTGGTATACCTGTACAAATTTGTGTTTTGGCCTTTTTAGCCTTATGTACCAAGTGCTGTTTACATTTCTGACTAATAACAATGACAATGACAATCAATCAATCAATCAATCAATCAATCAATCAATCAATCAGTGCAATCTGAGTTATTGTGTGACATCCTGCTTCCATTATACCTTCACTTGACCTCGGTCTGCGGGGGCTCCTGCAGCCTGCTCCGTCCCATGTATTTGTCTCCCCCCTCCTGTGTGGCTGTTGGACAGGCCCGCTGTGGGTCTCAACGCAGTAATAAGGGAGACAAGCCTTGGCGGTGGCGCCTGGCAGAGATCAAAGCCCTGGCGCGGCTGGACAGGGGGATCAGGAATGGTTTGTCATCACCAAAGTTTAGAACCCAGCTGGGAGTGATTGAGTGCACCGTACAATCCACATCCAGTTTTGATCAGCCATGAGTCCTCATGCACATGTGTGCACACACACACGCACAGGTCGCACGCACGCACACGCACGCACACACCCCCGGTCCATGAAGTCATTAATCTAATGTATGTTTTCAAGCTGCAACTTTGATGCAAGACCCCCCGTCTCTCTCTCTCTCTCTCTCTCTCTCTCTCTCTCTCTCTCTCTCTCTCTCTCTCTCTCTCCCTCTCTCTCTCTCTCTGCTACGTACCTAGTGTTTGGAGGTAAAAAAGTAGTATGGTAAAAGCTTCTATCTATAAAATAAATACAGTCCCATCGGTTTAGAAGTGTCCAGGATCCACTTGTAGTTTCTCAAAGAAAAATAAGTCATGGATATCAGATGAAAAAATAGTATATTAATTGAAACTAAAATATGTCACGTATACAGTATAATATTATTTATTTAAACTGTCAATAACATTGCTTTAACACACACACACACACACACACACACACACACACACACACACACACACCCACACACACACCAGACTCCCAATCATATTGGTGGAAATGAATTGCCTGAACTCATGGTCTAATTGAATTACACAAAGTCAAATGAAGCTGGCATCACGTCTTATATACTTTTCTCTTCAAATGGCTGATATCAATTTAACACACCCACGATCTGGCAATCAGTGTTTTAATTTGCGCTATAAATTGGGTAAGATAATTACCTCCTAGCCGGTTTAACCCGGATGAAAAGAAATCATGATGAATGGTGTCAATTTATCAGTTATTATCTGATTTAGGGAAATTAAGGTTGAAATGAATAAAAAGTTACTTTGCATGCTGCAGGTTTTTAGGTTGAAGTGAAATCAATTTAATACTTGAGAGAATACCAAGAAAAGCAGTTTCTTGAGTATTGTAGTGGGTAAAAGATATCGACTATAAGAGTCTAAAATGGATGCTCTAAAATGGATGCTCTGTACCACAGACACTAGTGGTCCTTGAGGGGGTTCCAGGTAGTCCTCAGCTATACACGATGGATAGTTGGTAACCAAATGGATCCTTATAGATCTTTAACTCTTGGGAGCGTGAAATGAAACCAAATGGACCCGTGAGGGTCCATTTTACTCTCTCAAGAGTTAAATGATTGATAAACTGCATCAATCACTTAATTTACAAGAAGTCTACACAATTAGAGACTGTAAAATAATTGTTATTTTGATCAATGTTTGCCTGTTATCTCGGCATGGAATTGTGGACAAAATCTTATCCAATAATAACAAAATATTATTTTTCGTTTTGGGTCTGAGAGGCTAAATCTCAAATCAAATGGTGCAGGTCCGTGGCTCAAATGCTGAATAAATAATGGGCCTTGATATGAAAAGGGTTCAAAACCACCGGTATAGATCCATCTCATACACCTTTTAGCTTGTTTTGTCTCCTCAAACAAACTTATCATGGACTTGCTATAGAGCCAAGATTTAGATGGAAATCTCATTATGTCCAAAACTGTTACAGTACTTTTCAGGAGTGCCACATTTGCCACATTTTTAGCTTGTGGATCTTCTACTTTTGATTCCTTGTGTTACGACACAGTATGATCACGTCGTTTATAGGATGTAAATGTACGATATGGTACTAATTGTAGTAATATGAATGGCATCTGGGACCTTTTCCATGAACAACATGCTGTCCAGTCTGTCCAGCTGTACTGGACAGACTGCCGATCGATGCTGAATCTTTCATTGTACGCATTTTCTACCCATTCCCTCCCTACTCCCTACTCTGCGACCATCTTAAAACATGTCTTTTGTACGTTGAAAGACATAATATAAGCACCACTAAGACTTTAAGCCTGTGTACTGTAGCTGAGTGACTAAAGAGCCATTGTCGCTCTGCTTTTTGTTCTCCCGAAATAGCGACAAAGGCAGGGCAGTGATTAAAATTAAAACATCACAATGTTTTGATTCACTGCATGCCACAGAAGGGACACACTGCCCAGTCTATGCATCCACTGTCCCTGCTCCAAGCCACATAAGGGACACACTGCCCAGTCTATGCATCCACTGTCCCTGCTCCATGCCACAGAAGGGACACACTGCCCAGTCTATGCATCCACTGTCCCTGCTCCATGCCACAGAAGGGACACACTGCCCAGGCTATGCATCCACTGTCCCTGCTCCAAGCCACATAAGGGACACACTGCCCAGTCTATGCATCCACTGTCCCTGCTCCAAGCCACAGAAGGGACACACTGCCCAGTCTATGCATCCACTGTCCCTGCTCCATGCCACAGAAGGGACACACTGCCCAGTCTATGCATCCACTGTCCCTGCTCCAAGCCACATAAGGGACACACTGCCCAGTCTATGCATCCACTGTCCCTGCTCCAAGCCACATAAGGGACACACTGCCCAGTCTATGCATCCACTGTCCCTGCTCCATGCCACAGAAGGGACACACTGCCCAGGCTATGCATCCACTGTCCCTGCTCCATGCCACAGAAGGGACACACTGCCCAGTCTATGCATCCACTGTCCCTGCTCCAAGCCACATAAGGGACACACTGCCCAGTCTATGCATCCACTGTCCCTGCTCCAAGCCACATAAGGGACACACTGCCCAGTCTATGCATCCACTGTCCCTGCTCCATGCCACAGAAGGGACACACTGCCCAGGCTATGCATCCACTGTCCCTGCTCCATGCCACAGAAGGGACACACTGCCCAGTCTATGCATCCACTGTCCCTGCTCCAAGCCACAGAAGGGACACACTGCCCAGTCTATGCATCCACTGTCCCTGCTCCATGCCACAGAAGGGACACACTGCCCAGTCTATGCATCCACTGTCCCTGCTCCATGCCACAGAAGGGACACACTGCCCAGGCTATGCATCCACTGTCCCTGCTCCATGCCACAGAAGGGACACACTGCCCAGTCTATGCATCCACTGTCCCTGCTCCATGCCACAGAAGGGACACACTGCCCAGTCTATGCATCCACTGTCCCTGCTCCAAACTCTTACAAAGTTGCGATAAATACGTTGAATGTCTCCGTCGTACTCAGCAGTCGTCCACTCACAGGACAGACGGACGCACGCACGCACGCACGGACACCGGTCCAACATATTTCGATAGTAGCCTATACTATGTTTTTGTATAATATTGTAGATCTCCGCCCACTACATTTTCTGTTTTGGGGAGATTGCTATGTGTACCACCAGAGGGGGCTTTATGAGTGAAGCTAGTGGTGGGTAACTGTGAATATCTATGGAGGCTGTCTGATGCTGACCAAGGTTACCTTCAGTGGACCTAGAGACCATACTGTACACAGAAGGTCACAGGTTCAATTACCACAATTACCAGTATGTGCGTGCGTGCGCATGACGTGTCCTGTCAAAGTGACCCTGAGCCCTTCTATACTCACTGTCTGCCTGAATCCATTTTTCTGATACTGTACCACTCTGTATCATTCTACCATACTGACCTACACTGACACTACATTCAATTCCCTTTTGATTGATTTTAAAACAATTGTTTAATAATATATATATATGTATATATATATATATATATAAATAAAGGGACTGCACACTCAAGGGAATAGAGACGGACAACTTACTGCATCATCAACTTACTTATTAGCATGACACGTTTCGCCGTGAGCTTCGTCAGGTGCTATATTATATTTAATATAGCCTTGAATGTTGCATAACGCCTTTAACCCTAAACCTAATCTCACAACAACTATGCCCAGAAACCTATAACCTCAAAACCGCATCCAACTCGGCGGAACACAGGGACAAGAGAGTCTGTACAGAACAGAGCACTGGCAAAGGCCCCAGAGTCAAGGGCCGTCACACATCATCAATATTAGATACTTTTCTAAAATGTACAAAGTAATATATCAGACCTCACATTGTACATAATGATGCACCGCTGTGGGGCCATTTGTCCTGTACTAATTGTTGACACAGTTGATGTCACCCTGACGCACGTCCATCCATCACTGTCTGGACGCCGCTAATGGTGATAATATAACCCAGCGAGGGTCATCACAACAGGCCCAGGCACACTACAAACCATTCATCTTCTTAACATCACACTCCCATCAGCTAATCTAATGTGAAGGTGTGTGTGTGTGTGAGAGAGAGAGAGAGAGAGAGAGAGAGAGAGAGAGAGAGAGAGAGAGAGAGAGAGAGAGAGAGAAGAGAGAGGCGGTCTGTTGTTGTTCACGCTGGTTCCCTCAAGTGTCATCATACTTGTGGATGTATCAGTATTTGACGCTCGATTCATTGATCGATCTGGCGGAGGGATGGATGGATTGTTTCCCCGAGTGATTGGACATGGTAGATTAAGGCCTCAACAGACGGGATCAATCACCTTGTTGAGCGCAGTAGTGCTTCTCAAAGTGGGGTCCTGGGGACCGCCCATGGGGTCCTTGAGGGGTTCCCAGGGGGTTCAGAGCGAAGTTAGTATAATATAGCATTACAATCTGTTTTTGTTTTTTTACATTGTGAGCTTGTTAGATCTGCAATTTCACAATAACATCTTGAAGAAAAGAATGTGAAAAAAGTAAGAATTTTGAAACATTGTAACGAATGGCACAAATTATTTTCAGATGGCAGTTCTGCGGCCGAATACATAATTATTTCAAGAGGGGTCCATCCCGGGGCACGGTGGCACAGTCGGTATAGTGCTGTCGCCTCACAGCTAGAACGTCCTGGGTTCGATTCCCGCTCGGGATGCTGTGGGCGCTGGTGGCGTGTCCTCTCCTCCGTGTCATCAGTGCCCATACCCGAGGCGGGGTTGGTGAAAGGGCCTTTCTGTGTGGAGTTTGCATGTTCTCCCTGTGTCCCCTAGGGTAGGTACCCTCACAAAAAACATTAATCCTCTACACTACCTCCCCCTGGCCAGTCGAGGCGCCTGATGTAGGGGAAAGGAACTTGTTGGAATAACGCGTTCCTTCCATTCGCTACGTCCAACCAGGGAAACTCCCCCCTGTCAGGTGTAAAGGTGCAACTTGGACACTCATGCACGAAGGAAGCATGAGTTCAAGTCCGTGGCTCTCCCCGGGTTGGCGGAGCTTGTGTAGAGCCCAGGATCATATTAGATAATTGACACAGGGGTGAAAAATCGGTTACAAAATCGTTGGATAAAAATTATATTATATAAAAAAGAGGGGTCCTTCCTTGACATTACATTGTTTTTAGAAACACATGATTAGCATTGAGGCAAGCCACGAGCCATAACATGCAGCGATTGGCTAGATGACAACCATAAAGCAAAAGAGGTGACTTTCACTGACTGTTCATTGTTTTATTACCAGAAAATGTAATTATCTGTTATTACGTCAATTATCTTTGTTTTTGTATCAATAATTGGTTTTGGTTTAATGTTCTGTACTGACTCTGTTGAACTCATGTTAATTAATCAAAAACAGATACACATCTGTTCCCCCCATGGAACAAGGTTGTCTCATCAAACCACATGACTCCCATTGGAAATTAATTAAAGGTAAATGATTTAGGGAACCAAATGGAAACGCAGGGGTCTTTAACAGCCAGAGCTAAATTATCAGTGCAGATTGGGGTGACATAGACCAAATACATAATTATGCAAATTGAAATTAGAACATTTGAAAGTCCCTGAATTAAGAATGCTTTGTTGCTGGTTGATGTCGCTGGTCCAATGGCTCGGAAAAACCTTTGTCAAACAAAGGTCACGGGGTCAAATCTCCAGCCTGCCCTACGTTGCGTTGCTTTGCCCTGCGTTGCATTGCTTTGTTTTCCTGTCTGTGTCTGTGTCATCACATTTCACTTGAATTAGATTTCAATAGAAATAGAAAATAAATAAATAATAATATATATTTGGGGGGGGGGGGGGTTGGGGGGGGGTTGCGTCACAGAGCGCATGTTCGGTTTACCCGAAGACCTCTAACTTGAACAGTACACAATCGGTGTGTGATCGATGGATGGATGCCTGTTTCTGTCTGTTTTTGTTTGTCTCTCTCTTTCTCTGCTTCAGTCACTGTTTTCTATAAATTCACCAGGCTTTTATTGGCAAGTGTTGCCAAAGCACAATTACAATTATATGAAAAAGAAAAAGAAACAACATAACACAACAGAATATCTCTCTCTGTCGGTCCCCCTCTCAACTTCTTGCATTGATATGTGTATTTGGCCGCATGCGGGGCCCCCTATGGAAAGAGGTTGTGCCATGGACGCCCAGAAGAGAAGACTCATGTTTTCAACATCTTTCAAAGATTTAAAAATGAGCAGATTTTTGAAATCTTTGCTGTCGACAGATGCATATTCAACAATGCTCTTTATCTCATCTGCTCCTCTCTCTCTCTCTCTCTCTCGCGTGCTCTATCCTTCACTTTCACGTTTGTTTCACCCTCACTGTGTTTCTGTCTCTCTCTCTCTCTCTCTCTCTCTCTCTCTCTCTCTGTCTCTCTGCCCTTGATGCAGAACGAGTCCATGTTTCATGTGTGTTTACTTTAGAGCGGGGGGGATCGCAGCAGGTCAATGGCTGCATTATGGCTTGTTTATGGGTCGCCGTTAGCAGGCAGCGCGGCCGCCAGAATTTACACAGCAGGAAAGCAGCTTTATGTGGCTAATGGAGGCCACATCTCCCCTGCTCTGTGTACAGAACACACACACACACACACACACACACACACACACACACACACACACACACACACACACACACACACACACACACACACACACACACACACACAGTACTGTTTTACACTGCCGTATACAATGGTGTTTTATTCACCGCAGGATGCTATATGGGGGCAGAATGTGTTCTTGCACAGACCTTGCGCTTGTGAACATATAACTCAGTTCAAGTGCTTTGCTGGCGCAGGGCGATGATGATGCTTATTGCTATACACCAACACATAACCAGTGGTGGAAGTATAGTGGATGAACAGATTTCTTTCTTTCAGTAAAAGTAAGTGCGAGGTCCCAAGCCAGGTCGTTACCACAGTAAGTAACAGGATTGAAATGTTGGTCCAATGCCTCTCTGGTCTTAGTCTTCTTTTTTTTGCCGTTCTATAAACTCAATATTAAACACTCAAATTCGTCAGTAGAACCCATCACAGTCGCTTTACATAAACATTAATCTTTTAGAGGTGGTTTTCATGGGATTCTGATCTGATAAAACATGCGTTCACAGGAATGAAGACATGAACGCATTCAGTTGCATTCCCAATAGGCTCTATGCACATAGAATAACTCTTTCTATACTTCCGAGCCCTTCCCCCTATACTTCCTTCACAGGTGTTACCGATGATTCCAATTAAGGTTCTGTTCCATTCTGGTCAAACAGTCAGGGTGCTGCTATTGTGCGCTCTCTCTCTTTCTCTCTCTCTCTCTCTCTCTCTCTCTCTCTCTCTCTCTCTCTCCCCCCCCCCCCCTCCCCTTGGACACAGTGTCCTCTGAGCTGGCCTGGAATGCTGCCATGTCCCTAGCCACTAAATGTCAAGCAACTGCTTTACGGCCACCTGGAACACACCAACACAAAGGCAGAGGAAAGAAAAAAAAGTTAAGAAAGAAATAAAGAAAGAGCGAGAGCGAGAAAGAAGAGAAAAGGGCTGCAAGTAAGGTAGGAGGAGGAGGAGGAGGAGAGAAGAAGGGAGGGGGAAAAAACATTAAATTAATCCTCCTAAAAGGCTTTTAGCGATATTGCCCTCCCACAGCGATCACATACACACACACACACACACACAGCACCGTCTGCCATCATTTAATTCCAGATGAAATTTAATTTAGTCAGAGAGCTATTAATTTTGTTGAATGAGCGCGTGCCGGCCACGCACGCACGCACGCACGCACACACACACACACACACACACACACACACACCTGCTTTCCCAACATTGACGCATGATTGACGCATGATGTATGACATAAGGACTTTACATGCAGTCATCCTCCGTCACTGCGCCACATGAGGCGGTCGAATCATTTTGTGACGTTCTTTTTTTCTAAGTGCTGAGTCATTCGGCCATTTTGCTTAAGTGCACTTGTAGGAAGTGTGAAGGAGGAGGCGGGGCGGGCACTCTCGATTGTCTGCGCTGATTTATTCCGCCGTAATTCCTCTCATGTCGTGCGGCCATCCGCGTGCACGTGCGTGTATATGTGCGTGCGTGTTATGAGAGAGAGAAACAGAGGGCATAGGCTGTGAAAGACGCAATGTTCTCATGTGGAATACATAGCCTACATACAGTACATACTGTACATGGAATATGAAAGGCGTACTGAACGGCACCGCGTACTGTACCTGGGTAATGTCTACAGACTATACACTCTACAGTATCACTAAAACTGTTACACCGGGTGTATAGTGCCATGTGTATATATGTGCAGTGCAAGGCACAATCACTTTATTTTATTTGCAGAGTGCTATTGGTGTCGGAACTTATCAGCAATCAAAGACGAGCCACCGTGCCGTGCGTGTACTGTTAAACACACACAGCAGATAAACACATCAACGTTACCGGCTCGGTGGAACCCCAGACTATACAGACCTGCAGGTTCCTGTATGGCTCAAAGCGCCCTTTATCTCCAACATGGCGCTGCTTACCATGCCTAGGTTGTAACCGCACGGTAGCCACGTGGGCTGCTTACCATGCCTAGGTTGTAACCGCACTGTAGCCACGTGGGCTGCTTACCATGCCTAGGTTGTAACCGCACTGTAGCCACGTGGGCTGCTTACCATGCCTAGGTTGTAACCGCACTGTAGCCACGTGGGAAAACTGGGAATACAGACGAGCAGATCGGTGTTGTGGGGCTAAAACCATGTCCATATTTAAAATGTTTTGTGTT